>NC_072011.1:29371057-29458557 GCF_027791375.1 Indicator indicator | reverse complement strand
TCCTTACTGAGAGCAAATCATGAAGCCTATGAAAGAGAGCCCAGCAAACAGTGTATCTGCTTCACCTAACGCTCCCATCAATAAGAGGACTTCAGTGATATGCTAAAACATTGCAAATAGAATCACCCTAGCAAAATTTGCTCTGAGGAAGCATAAACGGTGGAGTTCTAACGAGGCTCATGCAATGCTAGGAGCATATTTGTGCAGAGACTGCCAGTGTTTTACAAGCAATTGCAGGTGCCTGATCTTAATGTCAGCAACCGCTTCTTCTTTGTCTTTACTGTAGCCAGGACTTGTGAGTGTGAGAGAGATTGAATGCTTTGTAATGAAGGTATATTGTAACAGTTCTCTCCAGGTGGCACTTTGTTAACAACAATTAGATCCTGATTGATCTTTGAAGGGCTAATTCTTATGTGGTTTGCAAGGGTCCTACAAGGAGCAAGTGTTGAGTGGGGGCACTTTAAAAGTATTAGTGAGAAAAAAAAAAAGAAGAATAGTGCCATAAGAAATTTGCAATACAATGCCCAAGCCTCTTTTGCACCCCATAGTAATTTGTTCTTATTCCTGTTATTATCCCCTCGGGCACTAATGGTCACTTTATTAATTAGTTGAAAATTGCATTCTAGGTCAAATGGCAGCTTTTTTCCCCTCCCATTGTTGTAAATTGCTAGTGGTATGGCCCTGTAAATGGCAGTGTTACTGCAAAATGGGAAAGATCCTTTGCTTTTCAAGATAAAGCCCGTGGACCAGCTGCACTTTCCATGACATTTCTAAGCAGACCGTTACCCTAGGCCTGCTTTTAAGCAGTTAGAAATTAAACAGAACTCACTGTCATTGTTCAGATTTCTAATCATAGGCTGTTACTGTATTTGCTCTCACTCTCTTCACCCTCCCCCCAGCCATTTTAATTCCAGCCAAGTCTATTTTCTAAGGTGCATCTCTGCAGTGCTTAGCCCCATTTTCCAGGGAAGTACCCAGTGTGTTTAGGTGCCTCTGTTTCTGGTACTCTAATGGAAACACTTTAGAGACATCTGCGTTAGCAGAAGAGGGCAGATTCTTAGCTGTTTCTGAGAAATAAGGTCCTGTCTGTAGCATCTGAAGCTAGAGAATCAAAAATCATAAATCACTCTTGAAACTATTTGCTGGCTACTGAATGTAGAAATAGAGCAAACCACAGTTTCAGAAAGCAAAATGGAAAATCACAGATTTTGTGAAAGTTTTTTGTTAAGAAAACTCCTAGTGGGGACAATAGATGTTTGGCCTTTAAACCAGAGGATCAGCCCACCAGAAGTGAACATCAAAGCAGTCTATTTTCCATTAACTACTTTCTGCAGCCTACTGTGCTGGATGCAATCTGTCATGCGAGTTTGTAGTCAAGCAGTCAGGAAAGCTACCAGTAGTCAGAAGGCCTGGGCTAATTTCCCAGCACATGTCAGTGTAACACATCTAAAAGGGTGCAGTTCATCTGAAGTCAGTTGCACAAGCCATCTAAGAAAAACCACAGCCCTTAATTTCTATTTTTCAAACAGTTCTGGTTGCATATCCTCTTAATATTCTTCTGTAAAGTTACCACTAAATTGATTTATCTCCTTCTGTGGTGGGCCCAATTAAAAACTTACAGAAATCAGGGGGGGAAAGCCTTCATAGATTTAACTGAAGCAATTTTTTAATGATTTCATAAAGGAATATTTTTGTACAGGAAAAAAATTCCACAGAGTCTCTTACAGAAATTTCACACCTGATACCCTCACATATCTAGAAGTACAAATGTTGAAACTCTTCCCTTTCATGGATAGATCATAGCCAGTGAAGAGAAAGGCAAATGCATCTTTATCCTCCAACAGGCTGGATGCTCATCCTTCTGAAAATTAAAAGCTGCAGGCTGGCATCAGCTGTAGCTCAAAGTGAGCCTTATATAGGGCACTTAACCCCCTGAATCACTGCACTCCTGGAGCATAAGCAAGAGAAGACAAGCTTTCCCCCCTACCCCCCTGCCATGGCCCCATTCTAATTTCTGAAACAACCTATCAGTCTTGCTAAATTGGGCTCTCCCTACAAGCAGATGCGGGGTGTTTATCAGGGAGAGGGATGGTGGTTTGATTAAACAATAATATATTAGTGAAAAAAAAAAGGCAAAATGACAAATTTGGGAATTTTTCCTACTCCCAACAAGTAACCACTAGGACACACAAACCCATTCCTATTAGCACTTAATATTTTTTTAGTTTGATGCTATTTTTTAATGTGCTTGGAGCAAAAGTTTCTTACACTACTATTTGTTGCCAAGAATTCATACAGTAATCAGCAATGAAGTATAAGAATTCCCTCCTAAAATGATGAATTTGCAGTTTATTAATTACTTCTTTTGTTCAAGTACTTCAGGAAATCAAAATGTAACCTTTATGTAAAGCATAAACCACAATCCCTGTGTGAATTTGCAGAGGCATCACACACAGTTGCAAAATAAGCCAAGATATGCAGATAAAAAACCCCAACCAACCAAAAAAATCCCCCACCAAAACCCAAACAATCTGCAGGAAGAGTATTACAATCAGGATGGAAGTACTGTATGCTCTAGTTTTATTTTTTAAAACTTAGGGCTTTTGGTGTAGATGCACTACCTGCCTTCCTATTGCTCTGTGCTTCTGTGCATCAACTGAGTAGCTGCTCTCCCTGCTTTGGAAATGTATCATTGCAATGGGGTATTTTTTAACCTCTCCTATTAGGTTGGATATTAGAAGAAAACCATCCCAGCAAGGTGGTTGAATCTCCCATCCCTGGAGGTGTTTAAAAGACACAGAGATGTGGTGCTGAGTGGCATGGTTTAGCGCCAGACTTGGCAGAGACAGATAATGGTTGGATTTGATCATCTTAAAGGTCTTTTCAATCCTAAAGGATTCTATGATCCTATTTGCTCCTTTGTAGAGTTTCCCCTCTGCATAGGGAAGGTAAAGTAGAAATTAAATCACACCTACAACACGAAGGCTTTGTTAAAGAGAGAAGTACTGCAATTTGCCCAAAGATGGTTAAGATTCTAAGTCAGCCTTATCACTGTATTTAAATGCATTGATCTTGCCTATGCATATTACATAACAAGAGGTCTAGCTTTATCACCAGAATGCCTCAAACCTGGATGAACTTTATTCAAATTGAAAACCCTCCAGCAGAATGCAGATCAGAACTGAAGGATCTGATGGGTAATTAAACCAGAGGGCAAAGATGATTATCGAATGGCAGTGCATTATACACTGACATCCTTTTAGATGAGCTGCATCATCATCACAAATGAAAATTATTCTCAGAAAGTAAATACAGAGCCTGCTGAGTCTCTGCTATTAAGAAACAAAACAAACCCTTGACTAAAATAAAGCTGGACCTGATAAAGCTAATCCCTGAATGGTTACACCTTGACTTAAATTTTCCAAATGCCACAAATAACAAGAAAGTTTCTCATCACATTTCTAAAAATTATGCCTGCTTTCACTGAACAACTTTTTGAACTACCTACAGCATACTCAGAAATCACATGCAAGACAAGAACAGTTCTTACAGTATAGTTTTGCTCCTATTAAGAGTCCAAAGGCCAGCTGTATACTTGGCTAACTAATTTTTGGGACAGGAAGCATCATTCTCTATTGAAAAGCCTTCACTTACCAAGCATTTTCAGAGGGCTTATATCCAGGACTGGTTTCTGTGCATAGCATTTGTTGTGTCTTCTGGTATAAAAAAGAGAAGATTAATACATTTGAAATATCAACATATTTCATATAAAAATTGATGCCTAGGTTAAATATATTAACATTGAATACACCCTTTTTTTCTATACGATCACTGCTAATAATAGTTCATTCAATATGTGATCTAATGACTAGCTGAGGAAGAATCATAAAGAAAAAAAGCCTAAAAATATTAAATGTTGTAAGCAACCTTCATATTCTGTCCCTTCCTTGCTTCCCTAGACTGTGTAATCTTCAGGTTTGTGATTGCATGAGATTAGCAAATCAAGTAAGCAGTAGTTGCAAACACAATCAAGGAGGAGAGAGGAGTCTTTTGGTTACTTGATGAAACACAATTTTGATACCAAATATGAACACTCAGGGCAGAATGCAACATTCCGTATGACTGAAATTCTGTAGAGTCCTTTTTCCCCAGGTAAATGTATACAGATATGGGGAGACAGAGCTTGAAATTACCAGAGCTGAACTCCTGCCTGCACTCCAATTTGTGTTAGAGTTTTCAGTTGTGTACTGTCATAATTCCTACTCATGCAATGAGCAGCACTCAATACAAGAGCAGGGTCAGTACTTGGTTTTAATTCCTTACCTAAACCAATGTTCATGACTGTAAAGTTGTTTTTTTCAGTACAATAAAGATATTTTCCAGAGGACACAAGCAAACCTAAACATTAGACCTTAATTTTGTAGTAAGATTAGGATGTCCCAGGACAAAACAGGAAGTCAGACTGGCAAGACAAGGGCAGAATCAGCAAGATACCAGACTGGAAACAGGCATACCCATAAAGTAGATTAGGCGAGGTCCAAGGGCAAAGGCTCAGGCTCAAATGTAGATTTTGAGCCAAAGGACGTGCCCTGAGACATTCCACAAGTCACTCACATTGTTCTTTCTTACACACCAGCTGGATCCAAGCTCACCCAGCCATAGGCAGCTGAATCCCTTGGGGGCCAGGAGAGCCTGGTAGAGCATTTAGGTTACAGGCTGTCAGGCACCTCTGCAGCTGGGACACTAGGATACACTGGACCTGTAAACTCACCATCACTGATCTCTGTCCTGAGCAACCTCAGCAAGTCTGAATGACCTATATTCAGAAGCAAGCTTACCAAGTCATCAGAATGCATCTAAGAGGGCAGCCTCACCAGCCTCACAAAACATCTGGTATCTCTAGACTTTCAAGGGTGATATACTGACGTGGCAAAGAAGGCAAGGTTTCTCTTTATTTACAGGACTTCCCATGATTCTGTATCACCAAAAGATATTCTCTAGGAAGCAGGCTCTGCATTGAAGAGGAATCTCCCACCAACCTTCCCAGAGAAGGAGCATATACTAGCCTGCTCCCCAGCATAGCTGACAAGAGGAAGACATGTAAACTTTTGACCCCCAACATTTAATTAAGACTACATTTTCAAAATAATACCATGTGTCTGATTATCTCAGACAGCATGGAAGAAAAAGATCTAAAGAGCTTTAGCACTGCTATTTTCCTTTGCTTCAGCACAGTGTTTGCTAATGTAGCAAAGCAATGAGAACTCTATAGTTTCCTGCTTTATAAAACTGGCATCATCATGTAGCAAAGTGATGAGAACTGCAGTTTCCCACTTCATAAAACTGGTATTTTGATACAGTACCACAGCATCACAAGATTAACCCAGTGTTTCAGTGTTCTGTAGTTCAGATCAGATGGTGTCACAAATGATGGAAGTAATGTAAGATGAAGTATACATAATAGATAAAAAGAGGAAAGTTGACAAGTGTCTTCCTGTTGGTCACTATTTCTCACAATGACCATGTCATGATTTCTGTTGAGTCACAGTTAATTCAGTTATTGATGTTAGTGGATGTTCTCTGAATTGCCTTCCAAAAGAGCAATAGTAAGGCAAGCAAATCCACAATTTCAGTGAGTATTTGATGAAAGGCAGATATCCAGCACACAGGCTAGAAAAGACAGTAAGCAATACAGCCAAACAAGAAATAAGAACGCTTTTCTTCACAGACATAGGTTCCTTTGCTTCAAATTCACATTTGGTTTTCCTCTGCCCAAGGAAACTCTGTATTAGAATGCAATCTTTAAGGTCACGTTCTTGTATATGACTTTCTTCTACAGTCCATAAGCTTTATGATACTATATGATACTTTATGTCCAATGTAAAGTTCAATGATACAGGAAATGAATGTGTCTGTTTTCACTCTGTGATTCCTGGTGGGGAAAAAAATAAAATCTTTTGGATTGGAAATAATAAGCAGCTTTTGCTTATGGTCTAACAATAGGAGGGAAAAAAAGAATGCATAGAAAAGCTAACAATTTTTCAGTAGTCAGAGTAATTATTGCTAACAATTCACAACACACCACAACTAGCACAGCAAAACTCCCACTCTATCTGTATTTAACTTTGTTTACTGAGGTGAGCAGAAATCTTTTCTCGTATTAATGGGTGGGTGGGAATTACCAACGCATTCTGGCACAGTTACATTCTTTTAAAATACTCTATTACACATCATAGAGTGGTAGGGGTTGGAAGTGACCTCTGGAGATCATTGAGTCCGGCCTCCCTGCCGAAGAATGATCATCTAGGGCAGGCCACACAAGAACATGTCCAGGCAGGTTTTGAAAGTCTCTAGAGAAGGAGATCCACAACCTCTTTGGGGAGCTTGTTCCAGTGCTCCATCACCCTCACAGTTCAGTTGTTTTTCCTGATGTTGAGGTGGGACTTTCTGTGTTCCCATTTGTACCAATTGTCCCTTGTTCTATCACAGCGCACCACTGAAAAGAAACTGGCCCTTCTTCTTGACACACACCCTTCAGATATTTATCAATATTAGTAATATCCCCTTTCAGCTTTCTCTTCTCCAGACTAAACAGCCCCAGGTTCCTCAGCCTTTCCTTATAAGACAGATGTTCCAGTCCCTTAACCATCCTCATAGCCCTCCATTGGACTCTGCCTAGTACTTCCCTGTGCCTCTTGAACTGAGGATCCCAGAACTGGACATAGTACTCCAGATGTGGTTTCAGCAGAGCAGAAGAGAGTTTCTCCTAGCTTTGTATCATCTGCAAACCTGCTGAGAGTACACTCTATCCCTTCATCCAGGTCACTGGTGAAGATGTTGGACAAGACTGGACCCAGCACTGACCCCTGGGGAACAGCACTAGCTACAGACCTCCAACTGGACTGTATCATTGATCACAATGCTTTTGAGCTCTACTGTTTAGCTAGTTCTCAATCTATTTCACACCCCACTCTTCTTCACTGACCCGTTCAGTCACACCATCATAGAAGGCTATCAGATTAGTCAAACATGATTTCCCCTTGGTAAATCCATGCTAGCTACTTCTGACAACCTTTTCTTCCTTGTGCTTTGAGATGACCTCCAGAATGAGCTCTCCATCACCTTTCCAGGGATGGAGGTGAGGCTTACTGTAATCACTCACCTGGGCCTTCCTTTTTGTCCTTTTTGAAGACTGGAGTGACACTGGCTTTTTTCCAGTCCTAAGGCATCTCTTCCATTCTCCATGACCTTTCAAAAATGATGGAGACTGGTACAGCAACATCAGCCAACTCCCTCAGCACTCATGGGGATATCCTATTAGGGTTCATGGATTTGTGTGTGTTCAGTTTACCCAAATGATCTCTAACCCAATCCTCATTGATTAGTGGAGTGTCTTCCTTCCTTCAGACTTTACTTCTTACCTCCAGGGTCTGGGATTCTGAGGGCTGGTCTTAGCAGTCAAGTCTGAAGCAAAGAAGGCATTCAGTAACTCTGCCTTCTCCGCATCCTTTGTTACCAGGGCACCCATCTCATTCAGCAGTGAACCCACATTTCCCCTGTTCTTCCTTTTACCACTCATGTATTTGAAGAAGCCCTTTTACATTTTTTTATACCCTTTGCCAGATTTAATTCCAAGAAGGCTGTGGCCTTTCTTATGGCATCCCTACACACCCTGACAACGTTCCTATATTCCTCTTAAGTGACCAGTCCCTTTTTCCACACACTGTGAACTTTCTTCCATACGAGTTTTTCAGCAGCTCCTTGCTCATCCATGCATCTGATCACATCATGACATTTCTGATACCAGGGAACTTCCCATAAAACTCAGACCACATTATTCCAAGAAGTTTTGGGGGAAAAGAAGAAAGAAGTGGTAGTACAATTACAACCAGTGACAAATCAATACAAAAAGAAAGGAGGAAAGCCTCTGTCAGGATCCCTGGAACACAAATCAGACACTATGTTGTGTAAAAATGGAACTAGAAATCCTGTATTGCTGACAATTTATTTCTTCATCTGTACTGTTGCTATATGCAGAGTATAAAAGATGTATTTATTTGGTTTCAAACAGAAAAATACATGTGAGGAAATTACAGTGTTACGTATGTCTGACGATACCATTCACTTTGAAATAATTTGTATACTATATAGGAACTAAGAGATAATATTAACTGAACAACAATGGACTAAATCTGACAAATAGAATTTAAATTGGTAATGACTGTACCATAAAGGTAACTGCAAGCAGTACAATAGCTACAGTACTTCTTCTGAAAATAGATTTCAAAATTAGGGGAAAAATTTTCTTTTTGAAATATAACAATACTGCTTTCTCCTCATGCTAAACACTTCCAGAGACATTTAGTTTCAAGTGTACTTAGATACACTTTATATTCTAAAAACACACATATCTCCAAAGTAGTAATAAAGTCTGTGTGAAGAATAATAGACCAGTGAAAATTAGCACAGGAGACAGTCAATTGCTCTACCTGCACACTGCCCATTTACTTAGATCTATTGAGACTACTTTATCAAAAGTAGTCTCAATAGATCTAAGTAGCAAAAGATGCATCTATGATATCAACAGGGAAAAATTTTACTCTCTGTAATTCAAACAATTGTCATGTAGGAAAAAAAAAAAGAAGAATGCATACAAAATGCCTGTTAGTTTCCCCCAGATTTAGCATTTCCTCCTAAATTATACTGGGCAGACATTCACAGGATAAAAATAGAGGATAAAAGTAGATGAATATGAAGGAAAATTCAAAGTATTTCAGAAGAGGTATTCCAGATTTGACTCAGATCTGAAAGGCCCCAAAATAATAGGATATTAAAGCTGTAGCAGTTTCGTACAAAAAAAAAATCATTTTATAACTTTATGTTATTTTATAACTTTGAGTTATTTTATAACTTAATTAATTAAAAATTTCCAGACTTTCTCAACAGTTAGGACTGACTTAATTTTTTTAAATGATCATTTTTCATATTTATGTCAACAAGTGGGCCAAGCAACACTGTGTGGAACCTACAAATTGCATAACAACTGCTTCACAACATTCACAACATACTTCGCTAAGCTATAGGCTAGAAACAAAAGGTATACGACATAAAATGGAATTGAAAATTAGGTATCATATATTTCTGATTATAGCCTTCCCACCACCATTTTTTAAATGCTGATGTAGTTTTTATCATCTTCAGCATACAGCATTTTGTAGAAATGTATCTTGTTCTCTTATTCATTTCCATCCACTTCCTGTAATGAATAAGGTCACCTGGGTGATGTAAAAGACAAACAGTTCTGATAAGCCAAATAAGACACATGAGCATCAATCAACACTGAAAGAATTTTAGAAGTTACAGCCTGTTGTAGTAAGATTTTTGTGATCTGCATTATGTAGGTGATTAAACTACCGTAACAATGCATTCTGGGCAGATTACTTATCCAGATCAGCACTTGTGTTGCGAACCTTAAGTTCTATAAATCTTAATGCAAGCGTTAAGTTTTATAGCATCTCCTACTCTCTGCTAATATGAGTCATGAGATAGTTTTGAGACATAAATTTGATTTTCAAATGCTTATAAAATTAAATAATCCTGGCAGTATTATAATTGGGCAGAAGCCCAAGACTGATATACAGCTTCTGTATCAGTAAAACCTAGAATGACAAGAACTACATTAAGACGACACTAATCAATAGTACACAAAACAAAAAAGAAAAATTGTCCAGAAGCGTGGACTTTCCAGCATGATAAACATTAGGGCCACAGTTTTCTGTGTATATACAAACTTTTGTCCACATGCAACACCGCTGACTTCACTGTTTGGAACAGCCATCATCCTCAATAACTAGGCAGGCACTTACGAAAATCTGCAAACTGCATCACTTTTCAAAATTTGCTCTAATCATTTTGCCTCTGTCTTTGGGTATCCTCTTTTTTTCTGCTGCTCAGTCTTTTTTGAGAGCAGGAATGGGATATCAGGCTTTCATTTCTCTCTCATCATATACTTCCTTCATGAGAAGAAGAGAGGTCATTATATAACATCATGTACTGAAGATGCTTAAGTACAAAACTACAGATACTTTAATTCCACAGCACAGAGACAGATGAAAACTCAGCAGTTCCATAAACATCTACTTAAGAGAGCCCCATTCAAAGTCTGCTACAAACCTAAGAAAAGGATGAAATTGTTGAAGGTTGCATAGATGGAGCCAATTTTCTGTTAGGCTGAGATGCAGAGGAGTAAACAGATAAACACAGTTCTAAGTGTGTCACCCACATTCTTTGTGACATAAGAGATGCTGGCACTTTTTTCCTCTGGTACAATTTTTGCACTCCATGATTTAAAATTAGATTTCTACAGAACTGCCTACTCAGTAATTAAGTAAAGTGCCTCTGATTATTCTTAGCTGAATGGGTATGCAAATGGAAGACATAAGAAAGTTGTAATCTCTAAAGCAGCCTGTTAAAAAACACAAGCAATGACTTGAACAGGGGCTTTTATGGTACCAATTTACCAACACATGACCCTATAGTACTGTTAAAAATCATACGTGCTCTGTTATTTTCCAGCTGTTTAATATTATTTATAGTAGCTCTGTTTAAAATTAATTAATTTTATAATTAAAGACAAACACCACTGAAACCGAATCACAAAGTGCAATACATAATTTTTCAGAAAGAATTCCAAAGACAAGTGTTATTTAAACACTTGTCTTCAGAATTACTGAACAGAAAAAAATACTTAGTTCTCATAAGTGTAATTGATTATAAAAGTAAAGCACGGCAGACTCTTTCTCTCCTCGGCAGTGATGTGATTCACTCCACACAGTCAGCTGAGAGATAGAAGTTGCTTAACTGAAAGTACCAAAAGTAATAGTAATTTTTGGGTCTCATAAATTCATAAAATCACAGAATTGCCAAGGGTTGGAAGGGACCTCAAGGATGATCTAGTTCTACCCCCCTGCCATGGGCAGGGACACTTTCCACTAGATCCGGTTGCCCAAATCCACATCCCACATGGCTTTAAAAACATCCAGGGATGGAGCTTCCACCACCTCCTTGGGCAACCTGTTCCAGTGTCTCACCACCCTCATGGTGAAGAACTTCTTCCTAACATCTAATCTAAATCTACCCTCCTCTAGCTTGGATCCATTCCCCCTAGTTCTATCACTACCTTACTTCCTAAACAGTGCCTCCACAGCTTTCTTGTAGGCCCCCTTCAGAAACTGGAAGGCCACAATAAGGTCTCCTGGGAACCTTCTCTTCTCCAGATTGAACAACCCCAATTTTCTCAGCTTGTTGTCATAGAAGAGGTGCTCCAGCCCTCTGATCATCCTCGTGGCCTTCTCTGGACATGTTCCAGCACATCCAGATTCTTCTTATAATAGGTGCTCCAGAACTGGATGCAGTACTCCAGGTGGGATCTCACCAGAGTGCAGTAGAGGGGGAGAATCACCTCCCTTGACCTGCTGGCTATGCTTCTCTTGATGTAGCCCAGGATGTGATTGGCTTTCTGGACTGCAAGTGCACACCGGTGGATCATGTTGAGCTTCTCATCCACCAGCACCCCCAAGTCCTTTTCTTCAGGGCTGCTCTCCAGTCAGTCACTGCCCAACCTGCAGGACCTTGCGTTTGGTCTTGTTGAACCTCATGAGGTTGGCTTGTGCCCACCTCTCCAGCCTGACAAGGTCCCTCTGGGTGCCATCCCTTCCCTCCAGCCTGTCTGCTGCACCACACAGCTTGGTGTCATCAGCAAACTTGCTGAGGGTGCACTCAATGCCACTGTCCATGTCACCAACAAAGATGCTGAACAAGACTGGTCCCAGTACTGGTCCCTGAGGGACTCTACTTGTCACTGGCCTCCACTGGGACATGGACCCATTGACAGCCACTGTTTGGGTGTGGCTGTCAAGCCAGTTCTTTATCCACTGAATGGTCCATCCATCAAACCCATATTTCACCAGTTTGAAGACCAGGATGTCATGCAGGACAGTGTTGAAGGCTTTGCTCAGGTCCAGATAAATGGCATTGGCTGCCCTCCCCTTGTCTATTGATGTTGTGACCTTGTCATAGAAGGCCACCAGGTTTGTCAGGCAGGATTTGCCCTTGGTGAAGCCATGCTGATTGAACCTAAGCACATCTTTGATATTTTTCTGCCTCAGCAGTGCCTCCAGAAGGATCTGCTCCATGATCTTACCAGGCACAGAGGTGAGACTGACTGGCCTATAGTTCCCTGGGTCATCCTTCTTTCCCTTTTTGAAAATGGGAGTTATGTTTCTCCTTTTCCAGTCAGTGGGGACTTCACCAGTCTGCCATGACTTTTGGAAGATTACAGAGTGGTTTAGCAACCTCATCCGCCAGTTCCTTCAGCACCCGTGGGTGTATCTCATCAGGTCCTGTGGACTTGAACACTTTCAGGTTCTTCAGAAGGTCACAAACCTGATCTTCACTCACAATGGGCAGTTCCTTCTTCCAGTCCCTGCCATTATCTTCTGTGATTCCAGGAGTGCAGCTGGAGCCCTTGCCAGTGAAGACTGAGGTAAAGAAGTCATTGAGAACCTCAGCCTTCTCCATGTCACTTGTCAGCAGTTCACCTGAGAGGACCCACACCTTCCTTAATCTTCCTTTTGCCATTAATGTACCTAGAAAAACTTTTGCTATTCCCCTTGATATCCCTATCTAGATATAATCCTAACTGAGCTTTAGCTTTTCTAACCAGGTCTCTTGCTGCTTGGGCAGCTTCCTTATATTCCCCCCGTTCTAGTTGTCCTTTCTTCCATTCCTTGTAGAGTTTCTTTTTTGTGTGTGTGACAGTGTGGCCAGGTGCTCCTAGCTCATCCAGGCAGGTCTCCTAGAATTCTTTTCTGCCTTCCTCTTTGTTTCTGCATTCCTACTTTGCTCCTGGGCACAGAGATAATCCACAATTAAGACACAAACCACAATTTAGCATGGGTATGCCACATTATTCATGGTGAGCAAACTCTTGCAACACCAGTATGGAAAACTTACAGTTTAAGTCTCAAAACACTTCAGACTTTCCAGTGTCAAAACCCAGCTGTACTGGTATGCTACTGTGTTTCAGCTGGTATTTTTCACTTAAGTTTTATTGACTCTGGACTTATAGCAAACTTAGATCTAATATGACAAGTGATTAGCACACTGAATACCCAGTTTTGAGTGATTTCCTCCACCATCACATGATCAGTTACTCTGTAAAGTTCATAAAAAGAGTCTCTCATAGACACAAAATATTTCAATGGCAATTATCCCATCATCTCATCTTGCTACCTGGGCATATGCATTCTTTAGTGAGGAGGAAGGCGGAATCTTCTCCTCTGGTCTGGATGTCTCAATCCATATTCTCTACCTGGAGGAAGTAGGAGAGGAATTTAACAGTTTTCATTAACTTTAAATCAAGAAAACAAGAACTTATTCAGATAGTCTGCAAAAAAAAGTGTATTTATTCATCTTCCAAAAAAAGAACACATGCCTCTCCAGTTAATATGGAATTAATGGCCAGTATTTGGAGGCACTGGAGAATAAAGTTCATTGTGGCATTGCTCTTCTTAAAGATTCTCAGACCACTGTAACTTTTGCCTTCTTGTCCAATGAACGGGTTAGGATAGCAACATAATGAAGCAACAGCTACATAATGAAGCAATACAAATATCTTTATTAGCAAACGTAGGAAAAAGAAACTTTGTCAAAATGGCTCTTCTGGGCAAATCAGTTTGAAAGGAGCTCTAAACCACTGCACAGATCTTTTGTAAAGACAGGCGAGACAGAACTTGCATTTTTATTACTTAAGCAATGACCTAGAAGCTGAAACCCTAATCTAGAAAACCACTTAAAAATGTGTTTACTAGAAGTGTTTTGTTGAAGTATGAATTAAGATCTGCAGCTGAAGACTCCAGACAGTTCTGTGAAGCTGTGCCAATTTGTTTTAGAACTATTACAATTTTAAACACAGTTCAGCTGAGAACAGCAAGCATGAGAAGTTTAAATACCACAGAAAAGGTTTTTTTCCAAGAACACTGTGACTAAAAGATGACTCTAGATTATAATGCTGCACTCCACCTCAGCTTGCAGAGTTAGTTTTTCTAATGGTAATACCCAACTATAACTGATAATAAGTTTTGCTACCGACTGTTGTGGCCACAGGGTGACTGCATATACACATAGTGCTGTGATACTGTTGATAAAGATGATTCTAAATACACACACACACACATATTTTTTACCTTGTGGTTGAGGATTTCTTGATAGGAACCCTCTTGACTGATTATGATACAGAGGAATGAAAGAACTTTTGTGTGTTTGTCGGAACCTGGGATTAAATTCTCTTTGTCGAGTTCCTGGGGAAAAAAAATTACTAAGCAACTCTGACTATATATAAAATGAAATAAAGAAAAAGAGAGACAGCATGTTCTTTTTTGGGAAACAACATTTCCTAGTTTTATGCCAAAATACTTACGTATAATTACGATTTTTCGAAACTAAACCAAGTCTAATAAGCATGGTTCTTGTCCTCATTTCCATCTATGCACATTATGATTACAAGCTGTTAACAAGCATATTTAGAAACCAGATCAAAATTTTATGACACAGATTTGGAGACTGCAGTCATTAAAACAAAACAGAAAACCTGCCCAAATTGGAATCACAAATTATAATTAAAATGGTTAAGTACAGCTCTCAAGGAACAGCAGATGCTAACAAGGTCTGGTATCACAAATCACCAACAGATACCCTTAGTTTTGCATGTCCAGCACCAATATGGTATAGTACCAGATCTAGAAGTACTGCTATCGTGTAATGCAAAGTACTGAACTGGCAGAAAATCATTCTGTCTGTTGTCATTTTCTCAAGAAATTTTTAAGCAGTAATTTTTAACCTCACTGACATTAATAACTGATCAGATATTAAAAAAACCTTAATACCAGTATAAACACTGAAATTCAGTGTGAATTATTTTAAAGCCTCTAAAGCTGCAACATTCAGGCAGATCTGAGTCGTACTGAAAACCTTTTAGATGTTTTTTTTTTTCCCTGAAACTCAGGCAGATCTGGTGGGAATACAAATGTATTGGTTTAGCAAACCAAGCCATAAGGTTGGAGGAGAAAAGCACACGGACTTAGGCAAAACCCCCTGCCACTCTGCAGGTTGCCCAAAAGCCTTCTTGTATTTGAACTCTATCAGTCAGTCCAGTCAGGAATATTCTCTCTTCAATACCTCACTCAGACCTTCCAGCTATCAACATCAAAATAGCCCCTCTGAGTCATCTAATTGCTTCTATAAGAACAACTTCAGTCACTGAATAAGGAGCAGCAATGTTTTTGTCAATCGATGGTATTTTTACTGCATATATCTTACCATGCAGCTTGAAGGAGATATTATCCAGACTTGGGTAATCAAATTCACATGAATTCCTAAAATCCAGACATATTTTCTTAGACCTCTCCTTGTTTTCTTGGAAAAAGACCTTACAATTTACTTAGCTTGATGGGTACCCTATATAAACAGCTGTTGCTGAAGGATAATCGAGCTCATCGATATACGGAATTAATTCAGAAAAATTAACACAATGCCAACCTGTGATAAATCCATTCCCTCTTGGTCTGCTCTGTATTGTTCTTTTGTTAGCCATGCAAGCATTGCAAATGAAAGTCTTCAGATTCTGGAAGGGTGTATACAAAGACTCCTGGAGACAACAGGGTTAAAAATCAATGACTGTTCTGCTTTTCACTCTTCAGGTGATCAATCACATATAACACAACTAAAAGACTTGTCTTAGCCACACTTACACGCATATGAAGGTCTGGTTCACGTTTTTTCAGGAAATGAAGTTCAAATATTTCATATTACAATTGGATCCTTGGAAGGATGAGTAAGGGTACAGAAGGAATGTTTTCCCATTTCTCAGCAGTTTGTTTTGTTTCTCTGTGCACATCTATAAATCACTTTCTTTCCCATTCTATTGTCTTGCATCTGTAGACATACTTAACTAGACTTCTATCCCCAATACCTCAGGCAGCAATGGTTAAAGCCTCCAGATAAGGACTGATGAACTCATGGAAAACACACCAGTGAAAAATCAAAGTATCTTAATCTCATATATTAGAAACAAAACTTAAACCAATAGCGTTAAAGCTAAATTTCTGGCTGATAAAATATAACCAAGTCTAAAGAGAAATTAAAAAATATTTACCTTGGGTAATTAAAAGTTCTGCTGTCAAAAGGACAAGCTAGAGCTATTTAAAGATGCAGTTCTAAGAGAGGTGATATATCCTTAACTTTCACTGATTTCAGCAAGCTTTGAAGAAGTGTCAGATCTTAAAATCTTTTTCTATTTCACACATTTGTATTGGACATATGGGCAGTAGTACATATTGAAAATAATTAAGACAGATTTTAAAGCAACAGTGTCATTTGTAACTTTCATAAAACTGATTTTTACAGGATGACAATTCCTTTCTGTAAATACCAGGGTGGACAGGGGGAAAGAGGCAACTAAATTAGAGGTAGAGTCTGAATCCCTGAATCCATTTTTTTAATGAATCCCTTTATAGATCCTTAAGCAAACCACACTGATTTTATTATTTTTCACACAAACTGAACACAGTCTGTGAATAACACCTGCTAATGAGAAAAACTCTTCAGTGTGTTTTAGGGAGAATAAATTTGGAATGTGTTTCTGAAGGCTGGGGCTGGATGAAAGGCATGATCAGAGAAGGACAAACCATATCATATGCTGGTCCCATTAGATAATTTGTTGCTTAAAATCTTACAGGAAAATGATCTCATTAAAGACTTAGTACTAGAAAAGCACTACAGACTTTTTTTTTTAATCTACAACCATTTTGACATTTTCTTATATTAATTTATAAGTAATGGAAACACGAACAAAGGTAAAATTGTAGCTTCTTTCAGTATTTCTACCTTCTTAGCTTTTTGCCAGAGAGGATGAAAAGGGAATAAGGAAGAGAGGAAAAATACAAAGAAAGGGGACCAGTATAAATATAAATATTAAAAGAACAAACATGGACAGGTATGTTTTTGAAGGAGTACAGACCTGTCTAAGAGGATACAATTACTCACATTGTTCTCCAAAAGCTCCTCCAAAGAGCAACCTTGGTGTGACTGCTGATACTTCACTTGAAAAAGTTTTCCATCAAACACTTCCCAAGGCATCAAATCATTCATTCTGAATGGAAAGCCACAGGCACTATTGGCCATGAGCAAAGTCGTAAGGCCACGAACAAAGACAGCGCCAAGATGTACAGCTCTGGGCTCCACTTGCGCAAGCTGTTAACACAAACCAAAACCAGTAGGCCTCACATGAACAGCAGAGCAAACGATAAACAGTCCCAGAGCTGTGACAATGATGGTCCTCTATAGCACATTAGAATTTATCAAAGGGAAATGAAAGAACTTTATTTTAACAAATACTGCATCTTGAGTTTTTATGAAAGACAGATTCAAAATGAAAACAGAAACACAAAATAAATGGGTATTCTCTGTAGTATTTCTCAAGCATTAGCAGTTTCCCACAAAGAATTCTGTTAATGGAATGCAAAATATGAACCAGGAGTATAAAATGATGTGCACAGTGATCCATTGACCTTCCATGGTTTGATCAACTGGGAAATGCTGCAGCACTTAGAGATAATTTAAATTATAAGATATGACAGAACAATGTTTATTGTGCCCAGGTTTTTATTTTAAACACTCTAAAATTTCCTCTGGCTGGAGTCTGAAAGTCAATTTATTTCACTTCAACACGAACGTCTCCAGAAGAAATACTGGAATGGTATGACAATACCCAGAAAATGAAAAATAAGAAACTCAATAAGACAATTAAAACTCATGGACAAAATAAACTTGACGGGTGAATTTAACATCCTGCTGTGGCAGAACAGACCAAGCTGTAAAAGCTTTGAATCCAATACAGGGAAAACTGTAATTATAAGTACTGTGTAAACACTACAATGCTCCTCAGTGGGGAATGTCTTTTCCACAGTCTGTAAGGACCAGGAAGGACTCATAAATGTGGCCATCAATAATGCAATCTGTGGCAGCTCTTGTACCTTTACAGTACAGTTTTCCTTACAGTGCATCAGGAATGAAATAGCATCCAAAATAGTCCAGAACAGAAAGTACTTGGCCAAATTTGTAACAATACGATTTATACCAACAATAATCTATTATATAGGATAATGGTTTCAAACTGGACTGAAATTCCCTGTCACACAACTCAGTCAGTATCTTCTGTCACTATCAGTAAATACTGATATTGTTAAAAAATTCAATTGCTGAAAACAAACTGTGGTGAGGAATAATGAAAACAAGTATTTAAAGTGCTGAGAAGAATAAGTGCTGTTATTTGCAGCAAGCAATCTCTCATATTCTGATTCAATAGGTGTGTACTATATGACTATTAATTCATACTTTTTAGTCATTTTGGTCACAAAAACGTTTTTAATCTCACTCGTACCAAGGATGCTAAGCAGCTGTTAAAAGAGATTACTAATACTATATCTGGATGGTGGATACAATCTCAGCTATAAATCTTATAATAAACCTTTTGTATTGTTACTTTATTCTGAAAACTGTAAGCATATACCTAATACAAATATATACATGGTGATGCACAAAATAGTAAAACACAGATGAGGACTTTGAGAGATGTACCGAGCTGGGTACAGTGTAGTACTGCCATCGAGGCCAACTTGTTAGTTCTGCCTAAGTGAGTATGAAGTCTGAGCCACCAATACAACCCTGGCTCTGCTCTTTTCAACTACACTAAAGACATACTGGTTAAACAGACAAAATAATGTTGCTGGTGACAGGCTTTATAGGTAGAAGACTTCACTAGCTAGGAATATCAGTACAAAACTTCCCTAAAGCACTGCAGTATTAGGGGTGGGGTGGGGTGTGTGGATATCAGGTAAGCCTTTTTTAATGAAAATCAATATTGGTAAGATCATGGCAAGAACTATCAGCAGTGATTTATTTATTTTAATAAGGCAGGAAATACATTCAATACAGAGTAATTGCTATTTTCCATGATTAGCAATGAAAAACAAAGAAAATGAAAGCACAGTGAACATATAAAAACGAGCCTGTGCCCATGGCAAACCACAGACTTGCTTTGCCATGGGAATGCTCACAACTGCTTGGTGTCTCAATGCAAAGACGTCACGATGAGAAGTGGAAAATTCCAAAAGAAAAGAAGGCTTGCCTTCCAGGGCATTGCACCCTAGAGATTACTTCTTATTACAAATTGTGTCCTTTTAACTATTTTTATAAAGTCAGTACCCCAGTGAATCATATGAGATATAGCCCTGTGATCCCACTGCTGCTACTCCTACCACCAACTGATGACATTTGTGTGAGACAGACAGGGAGTGCGTGAGAACTGCTCCTCCTGCACCAGCTGCCTGCACTGTGCCCCTGCTGCTGCTCCTACCAACAGCAGCTCCCCACTCTCTCAGCATTTGGGAAAAGAGATTACCTTTCCTCTTTGCCAGATTAACTGACAACTGAGAAAAGAACTCAAAATTCACGGTCTTCTAGTATTGTTGCAGCAGAGATTACTGATAGTACTCTTAGAAAGCCTGAGCTGAACTGGGTAAGCCTGCTTGCAAAGAATGAGAGAAACGCTACAGCACTCACATCACTAATGTATAATGTTTTTTTCTTGCAATTTGAGAAATGTCTGTGCTAGAAGAGCCATCATCATTGACTTATCTTGTGCCTTTTTTTTGCTCTATAAACACAGGGCTTTACCCTGCAGACCATAAGTTCACACTGATCTCAGGGCTCCTGTGCATCCTCACTGACTACAGAAAGAGGCTTTGCAAGAAGGAAAGGGTTTGCTTATAGCACTTCGCAAATATAGTCCCAGACATGTATATCCTGCTGAAGAGTTTTTACTTACAGGAAGAAAAATATATGGATGCTGTATATGAAATGCAAATTTCCAGCTCAAACAGCATTTAATTAAACAACAACAATAAAATCAGAATGTAAAAATACCTTTCTATTTTAAGGAAACACTAGTAGTCCTCTGAATCTTCTTTGTGGATTCAAAAATGAACTTTTGATAGAGGTGTAAACTTTATCCTATGCACTTTGAAAGCTGCACAACTTTTTTGCAGGACTGTACTAAAACACTCTATGACTCCTTTACCACTTTGCTCTATGGAATTTAGAGGGTTCCAATTCTATTAAAGGGATGAATAGGTTCTATAGTACTTGAAATGTAAGGGCAAGTATTCGAGCATGCCAAATGTCTGTAAACACAAATGAAGACCAGAACCGTACCAAACGGCAATGCCACCTCACTATCATAAGGGGAAAGGTAGAGATGATAATAATTTTATAGTTCTTTACTTGTGCTACTTTACATGTCATCTGTGTCTCAAAGCACTAAATACTGTATGTCATTTAAGAAATGGTTCCTTTAGTAAGATTTTAAACAACATTCTGGGGACATTTTTCATTTAAAAACCCGATTGTATTAATAACTCTTACTTAAGTTGAAGTTTTCTTATACATTTTATTTCTTATATAATCTGTTGCCTTCTTCCTATGGCTGAACTGAATACAGAAGATCTAACTATGGCTAACATTTTGAAATACAAATTTAGAAATACATACCTTTAAAATTACATAAGGTACTCCCCCTCTTCTCCCCACTTCCCCATGCCACCCACCCTCAAAAGAACATAACTGTTTCTGTTACAAAAATGAAACCACAATACTCAGACAGGCTAGCATTTGATAATTTCTATTATTAA
Source organism: Indicator indicator (assembly GCF_027791375.1). Classification (NCBI taxonomy): domain Eukaryota; kingdom Metazoa; phylum Chordata; class Aves; order Piciformes; family Indicatoridae; genus Indicator; species Indicator indicator. The sequence continues at coordinate 29,437,750 of NC_072011.1, read as the reverse complement.
AATTAATCAGTTGAACAACAACTAAAAATCAACTAAATTTTATCCAAGCAACAAACAATGACAATTATGACACTTTTAGCAAACTACTTTTCAAACTGTTCGATTATTAGCTGTTGTTGCAGCAGCTTTAAAGTATCACAGTCTTCTTCTGTACTGCTTTCATCACTGGTTTCAGTGGCATCTCTGGAGCACTCACATTGTCCTCAGATTCTTATTACTCTCTGCTAATCCTGGGGAACTGATTGATCTGTTTGCATTAGAAACTGCAGATCAAAATCTGAGTACCTTCCTAGTGTAACAGGTTCTTTTTAGATCCATCTGAACTCAGTCAGTCCCTCAAGCCCACCTATAAGTTAAATAGCCAAATATTTATCCACACGTCCCTCAAGCCCACCTACAACTTAAATGATCAAGTATTTAACCACAGGCAATTTATGCTCAAACAGTTAAGGCAGCAGGTTAAATTCCATCTCAGGAACTGTCATTAAAACAGTAAGGCTTAGCTTTGCCTGGGAAAGGTAAAGCATGTTATGTTTCAAATATATAGAGATGAACTGTCAGCTGATGACAACTTCACTGAAATTAAATTTTCTGTAATGGAAAGTATCACTAAAATAATTTCAACCAAGACACAGAGTTGTTTCTTGAATTCCAGATCTTCTGGCCTTCAGCCATTAAAATTCCCAGGGTAAACTGACAAAAGATGCTAAAACTCCTGTGTACTGGAACTATATGCCCTGTTCTTGAGCAAAGATAATCTAAAGTAGTGCAACAGAAGTAAATTTAAGGAGTGTTATCCTACAGAGATGGGCTGGTGAAACAGTATGTTTACTTGGCATCATCTCAGATTTAAGCAATAGGCTGCTGGGTTCATAGTACACCACCTGCTTTTTTGACCTGTCAAACTGAAGGGAAAGAGAAGCACCAGTATTTTGAAAACATGTCTAAGGTTTATTCTGATAAAAGATTATGTCTTAAATTAAGCTCTTCCTGCTTACAATGTTTGTGCAAAGGAAAATGAGGATTGAAAAGAGATCCTATTAGGGCATCTGCTGCAACAGAAACTAGAAAAACCTGTTTTTAAACACTTCTTAAGAATTCACAGTAAATATTTAGCAGTAAACAATCCAATTGTTTAGTGTTTATATGTTGAGAAAAGTTTATTTACAGAGTTTTATCAGGAGTTCAATGTAAAATGATACCTCTCTGTGAAACAACAGTTATTTACATTAGCCAAAACCTCCAATGAAGTCAACCTAAAAAAATCCCTTCAAACTAGCTTTTACCTTTAAGCACCCTACAAAATAACAGCACAAAAGCACCAGCCTGCAACCAGATAAAAATCTCCTTCAGTTCCAAAAAGACTGGTTCTCATTACTTAATCTTCAAAAACCCCAGAATTTATCAGAGCTTTCAATCATACCTACAACAAAACTCAGCATAAATGACATTTCTGTGTTGACGAATATCACAAGTTAAAAAAATCTAGCCTCTTCTGCTTGTTTGCATAGTTATGCGATGCACAGAACACTACCACCGGCAAAAAAAAAAAAAAAAATTAAAATAACATTAATTTTCTTATTTTAACCACAACTGCTAGACTGATCTAAATGATTACCAAGCTAACAATAATCAATAATATATGTGACATTTACAGAACAGTCACATATATTTTGAGTTACAGTCATCAGGCTAACCATTTGACTGTAGCCCAGCCAGCAGCCACATCCCCTTCTATAAAAGTAAATGGATTCATTAGGATTCTAAGTTTTACTCTCTTAAACACATGCTCATGCTTTGATGACAGATTTATCTTTGAACCTCCTCACCTTATATAGATAATACTGGATTTATTTTGTATCAAAATATATTTTGTTTGGGACTCTGAAAACTCCTATGATCACATTTTTTCCCTCTGTCTCCTTGGGGTTTTTTTGGGTTGTTTGGTTTTGTTTTGGGTTTCTTGTTTGTTTTGGGGTTTTTTTTGTTTGTTTGACTGTTTGGGTTTTGTTTTTTAATTGGTAGCTCTATATACCTTGTAACTATAGTATAAAGTGTGTGCCTGATGAGGGACAAACTGCTGTCAGACTGCTGGTATGTCTGCACCAAAAACTGATGGGCTCTTGTGCACACTCTGTCACTGGCATATCAAATGGCTCGTTTTTTTCCCATGCCTGTAGCAATGTCTCCCTCTCACATGGATGTCTTAATAACATGATCTCACATTAGAACTTCCTCCTGTTGGGCAATTTAGAGTGCCTTCCCCTTCTCCTCACTGGTCTATTTAAAACAACTGGCAGTAACTTATTTCTCTCAGAGACTTCTTTATCTCTGTCAAATGCAGCTGAAATTAACCCACACATTCAAAAGTTATTAGAGGACAGGGGAAAAAAAATAAAACATACAAAAGGCCATTTCACTCTGTGAGTTCCAATAACTTTCTGTTGTAAGCCTTTGAAGATCAAACTTCTGCCACTACTTTGACACTGATTATATATTTCTGCATTCTGCTCTACACTGCCTAGTTCCTTTACCAGCATCTTTAAAACGAGGGGTGTCATTTGCCACTACCTGCATCTTTACCAGTCGTGAGATGAAGTCCTTATCCACACCTTACTACAGACCTTTCCTTTTGTTTAATCAGAGGACTGGTCCATGGAATAACATTTCAAATGTAAAAATTCTGCCACCTTGGCTACCTATGCTAATGCACTGTGTCCTTTCACAGTTGCAGACTATCCTGGCAAATGATAGCCTGTCAGGCATGCATCTGCCCAGTGTGCTGCTGTCTGCTGGCCTATCTTGTGGACGTTTCTCACAGCATACCATGGAACAGTCGCTGTGGATTGACACCACTGACTACAAAGAAATTTTGATAGGTGGGAGGTCACTGCTAAAACTGTCAAAACTTAATTAGACAAGCGTAAAAATTACTTTATTTGTTTTGTTATGTTTTTTCTCAGCAGAGTAGATGTTCAAGATCTATTTAATTATCCTAATGTAAGGCCACCCCCTCTCTTAACCTTTTTTACTATACACTTTTTAAGGGCAGAAATAACAACAGAAATACCAGTGAACTTCAGCAGAATTAGGTTGGGTAAAATTTAGTACATCTGAAGCTCTGCAGCTTCCAGAAACATGATGATGACTCAGTAATGTCATGTCTAGTATATAAGTTCTCCAAATAAAATTGTCATTGAAACAAGGTGGTTAGTATAGATTTTGTTGTTCTTCTTTAATCAGAGGGTTTCTTCGTATTGCAAAGCAGCTGCACAGTAAGACTGCTGATAGTACAGTTCACTTTTTGAAGTGACCTGGTTCAAGGTAAATAATTAGGGCTAAGGAATTTTGCAGGTGTATAGTCCACAGGTTGATGAAGAAAGGAACTTATCTGCTTCTATTTCATGACAATCCCAAAATCCAAGACAAATCAAAACAGGAATTAACACAGCAATAGCTCAGATGACCTATGAAAGGAACAGCCACCCTGCAACTTGTGATCAGGTGTGTTCAAGATACCATAAACAGCTTGAAAGTTGCTATGTTCTAGCACAAAAACATGAACCCTATGACATAGTTTAGATGAACATATACAGTGAAATTAGAGTTTGGTGCATATAGCTGTTGCATAAAGATGGTCTTCTGAGCTATTCAAGACCTGACAAGTGAAGGTTTTAAAGGAAATAACATTATTTACATGTAACATTCTACATCCTTTGTGCCAGCACTGCATCATAGCAAATTGAATACAAGTTTGGAGGAAGCTTATGTGAGAGTAACTTGGCCATTTTTAAAGGTGTATTTAGCAGGAAGAAGAATGCTGTTTAAAAGAAAATGCATGCTCTTGTAATATATTAAACTTTGGGATCTCAGCACTTCAGCCAGCATTGGACTCTGCAGTTTTGCTGTTGAAATAAACATTCACTGACATTCCAAGCCTCAGGAACTGATCCATAGCTATTTTGAAACAAAAAGTGTATTGGCATAGCTCTGCTTTTATTAAATTCAGCAGCAAAGCTCTCATTGACTTTAGTAGGAATTTAATAGAACTTTGGTCCTAGCATAGAAATATGTTCTGCCAACGTGTATTTCTGTATCCTACATACAAGAAGTAACTAGAAAACTACTGCTAAGTAGGAAACAATAGTTAGGTATGTTTTAACTGCTAAAACAAATACATAATTTTAGATAGGGCAAGGAACTGAATCTCCCTGATATTAAATCTATCAGGGGAATATATAGGAGCCTAGATGAATGCAACATATCTTTTTAGTTAATGTGTATATGCTTCCTACTAGTCCTGGTGTGACACTAGACACACTGATCAGATTTCTAAACAATAAAATAAATCTTTGCATGAATCACTGATTTTGTTTGGAGGTAACACGCAACTACTTTTACACACCTGGTGTTTATTGTCCCTGTGTGTTGTTTCCTCATTTATAACATTGTGATAGGTTTGTCTTTACAAGGGACATTGCCTTGAAGTTCTAAGATATAATGTTATATGTTGTATGTACGTTTAGCACTCTTCCCTTAACACAGCTCCATTTCTTTATAAAAAGCTTCTTTAACAACATCTCAGTGAATGTCAAATGAAACAATCCCAAAATAAAAGTGAAGGAAAAGAGAGTATGTGTGACATTAACACCAACATTAAGAATATATTTAAAAACCCTTGCATTTGGCTAAAGAGTTCTCACAAATATGAACTAAAACATGAGGAAGAACTAAACCGTTTTACCAAAATCATAGAAAAACCAGAAGATGGGAAGTGGACACTGCCCTGACTTTTAACCCCTGGGCAAAGATAATGTCAATCAAGGATACACTTGAAGAGAAAGGAAACAAAATGGTTCTTGGTTAGCTTGACTGTTTCTAGTATCTTCAAGGTGAACATTTCTATTACAGTAATTTTCAAATTTGCAGTACATCCTACACTGTAGCCATATGCCTAAAGGCTTGCTTTATCTTGCTTCTCCATCCACCTATAAATGACTCATTAGGTTAAGAAAACATTTTTTCTTCTCCTAAGTTACACATAGCTATCTACTTCTCCACAGAAAGCCCAGACAGATTTGCAGCGTGCGCTCCTCAGGCATGGCAGAGGCACGCAGGCAGGTGCAGGCAGCTCTGAGCAGATGACAGGCAGGTGCCACTGCTTCCTTGATGGCATGCTCCCTTCCCTCCCTAGCTCCAGCCTCTGCATGTCACCTGCCCTGTGGGAACACAGGTCAGCCCTGAAAGGCAATAGCGAACAACCCCACCTACACCATACAAACACCACCTCCAACCCTCATGTACTGGTAGTTCCTTCCAAAATACCATATGAAAGGCAGTGAAAAGTATTTACCACATTAGTAAATGTACACTTTGATCAACATAAGCTTGGCAAGAACATGGCAATTGATACCAGAAATTATTATTTTCCTGGTCTGTAATAAGTTATCTCTTTTTCAAAGCTGTCAGTTTGCTTAATATTTTGGGAGAGGTTTATTACCCTCACTACCAATAACTACATTTCACTTTCTGCAGTTTTTGAGCATGGATTAAAAATTAACAGTAATTTTGTTATCTTAAATTCCACAGTGTCTTTTACCTTAAACATAATGAAAAATTCTTTATTGCTTAAAAGCAATTTATAACTGAAACATTGCTTCTATTTCCTTTCTGTTGAAACCCTGCTAATGAACCATGGCAGTAAAGCGGAAAATTCATAGATAAGCAGAGCAAACTCATATGGAGAAAAACACAATATTATCTTCATAGGATCATAGGGTGTTAGGGGTTGGAAGGGACCTTTGAAGATCATCAAGTCCACCCCCCCTGCCAGAGCAGGACCGTAGAATCTAGCACAGGTCACACAGGAAAGGGATATTCCATGAAAAGGAATATAAATCCTCTAGTTTAAGGCCCTTGCTCAAAATCCTACCGAAGATTTTCTGTAGGCAAACTGCATCAAACTAAATGAATGCATTTTTTTTTCAGAGGGTAGAAAAGCTCATCTAGTCATGCTGGGGTTTGTATTTGTGCCAGTGACACATAACAGAATTCACAGTTATGTGAATTCTGATACTTGAGCTTATGTCAAATTTAAAAACTGTTCAGGGAAACAGGCTCAAATCATACTAATAAACATACCCAGTTTGGTAAAGAAGCAAATGGAAGAGAGTGGGACAGAACAGCAATATTGCCTGGAAGTTGAATATGTCAGCTTATGAAAGATTTTTTATATGTTTATGAACCAACAGGAGCAAAGAAAGGTAGAGTCAGTTGTCCATGCAACAGGACCAAGAAAACTCTTGAATTTCTTGAGAACTTCAAATGATTATTATTAAAAGAGCAACAGATTGAGTGATGGGAACTTCAAAACATAATGTAAACAGTTACTAACTTCAGGTCCTGAGATGTAATTGTATTTGCAGTAATGAATGGAAGAGTCATATCTACCACTTCAAAGTCATTGGAGAAAATAAATAGGTTCTGCAGTACTGAACTAGGCATGCAGATTTGGGAGGCCAAAACACAGTTTTCAAGAGAATAGTAAATTATGGAAGTCTGAATACATTCAGTCTTAGTATAAAAATTTAATATAAGCAGGCTCATTTGATGTAACTTTCTCTTGATTACGTGAACTTTTAAAAATGTTTTAAACCAAAATTAATTTAGCGCCTGGAAGACTTGAACTGTTTCTATTTGGACAATTTTAAATTACCTTGAGGAAATTAGAAGTATTTCTGAGAATGAACTAGGACTGAAACAATCTCAACTTTCAACCACATCCCATACTGCTGACTTTTGCTTCAGATTAGCTCAGAACTGGAGAAAACATAAAGATTGCAGATGAGAAAACTGGCTGAGAAGCAATGCCAAGATAAGTAAACTACCTCAAATCCCTACCATTCTCTATCCCCTGTCAGTTACAATTTCACCTATAGTTTAAAAACCACATTTGACAGATGCAAATTTTGTGGGAATATAAAGCTCCAATTCAGTAAAGCATTTGGGAATGAACTCAAATTCCACTTTAATCAATACTAACATACCTCACAGAAGCAAGTCATGAGTATGTAAAAGAGTTTTATCTTTGAGACTGTTACAATATTCTTACTTACATTTCATGTCTTCTTCAATCCAATTAGATTTCAATCAACTGTTTATTAGGAAATAGTCACACAAGCACAACAGGCATACTGGGGGAGAGGGGATTTTTGTTTGGAGTCTGTCTGAAAAGCATCAAATCTACGGGTGTTGACAAATGTAGCTTGGCTTGCCAAACAGGTCAAAAGACTGAAACTTTGGAATGTTCAGAATCTGGTGATTATTTATGCTTTTCTGTCTGCATGGCTGGAAGAAAGAAGACTGAGTTTAAAAACAGTGAACAGATTTAGCAACTTCTTTTTGAAATTTGTGGGACTCTAATCAAGATACCTACTCACTAATTTAAAACTTTTTTTTTAATGTATCTGGCCAAGTACCATTCATGTAAACATTCAGAGAAAAATGTCTTGTGTAATATTGGTCTAATACTATTACCAAGCTAATTCTGCTTCCATGACACTGTACAATGGGAAATATTCAAAGGGTCCATATAACTACAATTCTTGCTAAAACTACTTCTGCCTGTCTGAATCAGTAAACTAGTCTGCTGAGTGTTTGTTTTTTAATTATTATTATTATTATTCCAAAAGCTAACTAAGTAATACTTAATATGTACTTTGTGAAAGTTCATTTGCAGTCAAATTGCAAAGACTGTGTGGAGCTTATAATTTCATGACTGTGCTCATTACGTATGAGTAATATAGTTAAAATAACTGAAATAACTTAAAACAAAAAAAAAGAAGAAATATACTTTAGCGCTTGACTTTCTTATATTTCGTAGACAGCCAAACTGTTCCTTTTGCAAGAGAAAGAAAAGATGAAATTACTCCAAAGTAGATATTCAGGAAATCACAGGATCACAGTATGTTAGGGGTTGGAAGGGACCTTCAGAAATCATTGAGTCTAAACCCTCTGCCAGAGGAGGACCATAGAATCTAGCACAGGTCACACAGGAATGCATCCAGATGGGTCTTTGAAGTCTCTAGAGAAGGAGACTCCACAACCTCTCTGGGCAGCCTGTTTCAGTGCTCTGTGACCCTCACAGTGAAGAAGTTCCTCCTCATGTTGAGGTAGAACCTCCTGTGCTGTAGTTTATATACATTGCCCTTAGTCCTATCACAAGGTGCAATGGAGAAGAGCCTGACCCCTCCCTCTTGACACCCATCCCTCAGCTATTTATAAACATTTATCAAATCCCCTTTCAGTCTTCTCCAGACTGAACAGCCCCAGGGCTCTCAGCCTCTCCTCATAGGGCACATGCTCCAGTCCCTTAATCATTGTGGTAGCTCTCCATTGGACTCTCTCCAGCAGATCCCTGTCCCTCTTGAACTGGGAGCCCAAAATAGGATGCACTATTGCAGGTGAGGTCTCACCAGGGCAGAGTAGAGGGGGAGGAGAACCTCCCTTGATCTGCTGGACCCACTCTTCCTAACGCATAAAATACTGAATATTTTATGGTAAAGCTATGAAGAGCTTGCAGATGCCATAAATTCCAGCAGTGATGTGTATGTCCACTCATACATCTGCTACTAACTTTAAGTTCATGTTTTCTGATCTACATTTCACTTTTAAAAGCAGTTAACAGGCCCCAAATTGAATTTATCTTTTTATTTATCATTTATAACTTTCTTTTTAAGCATTTATCATTTATAATTTTCTTTTTAAGCAATTTATAATTTATAATTTTCCTTTTAAGCAATTTTTCCTCATTTCATTTTTGGCCACAACATTCAGAAAATATGTGATTCACTATTTTACATCTCCAATATAAGTTCTTCATATATTCACGTATTTATAGAGATATCTCAGAAAAAACGCATTTGTGTTTATAAGCCATTATGGCCTTGTCCCTTTGGGCAGTATTTTACAGGCATTACATAGCACTTGTAAACAACCAGGGCCAGCACATTATAAGATATAAGACTGCAAGCATGACTGCTGGTGCCTTTTTTTCTCTACAATGGCCTCAAAGCTAGACTGATGGCTCTCTGGGCTTTTTGCCAAAACCACACACCAGATTAAAGCAGAAAGAGGGAAACAGGCAACCTGGAGTACAAAATTTAATCCTGACCTTATGTATAAACTCTATGGGAGGTTTGGACAAATCAGAATGTTATTCTAGCATATAAGGGGAGGCACGAGGAAACTAGGAAAAAACCCCAAACTTATGAGTAAAAGAATGTATAAAATCTTTTCTCTAGTGTGTGTACATTTTTGGTATTTTGAAACCATCGATCTTGAAAAATAATCAAATCTTCAGGTATAAAGTTAAAATATGGATAGCATATCAGAAAGCAAATTCCAAAGTGAAGGCTGAGAAGTTCTCTTCATCCTATCAGATAAACAGGCTTTATTTACATTTTCTCTCATACTTCACTGGAAATTTTCTTCTGCTAAAACATATTTGTGGACTCCTTGGCTGAAACAGCAATTTTTTAAATCAAATCAGTGCTCTTCACAGAACTGTCTAGAAGAAGTAAACATTTTTTCTACGTTTCAAGTAATAATATAGTATTACATACAAAAGAGAAAGTGAGCAAACATTTTCATAAAATTTTGCAGATGCTGCCTAAATTTAATATAACTTCCTTGAAAGCTCTGTTATTGATTCTAGGAAACACATTTAACTTCTCAGTGGAGAATAAAAAGTATGGCAAACAGACTAAACTCCATTCTTCTGTTTTCATATTGTAAAGCTTCATACTACTGTAATTAATTGCACTTAGATCCTTTGATTTTAAGCACTAGCTAAGAAAATTAAGCTGTTAAATACCTATTGATACTCTATTTTCTACCTATTAAAAGTACAGCATAACTCAATTTTGTAAAACTACTAAATAAACACAGTAATGAGGAAAAGCACTTTAAGCTGTTCTGAGATGGAATCTTGAAAATGAGATGCCTGAATCACAATGCTTTAAAAGCTTGCTTTATTGATCATTATTTTTAGATTATTTATATAAGATATTCTATTAGTACCTCTAAGTGCACCTATAAAAAAATTGTTTCAACAATTTCTTCTTATGCTTGGCTTCCCTTAGGCTTTTACTGAGCAAATGCCACAACAGGCTTGATAAAATAACAATACTCTCAATGTGAAGTGTAACACTACGTGCAATAACATTTTTGACAGAAATAAATTCTGTTTTCACTGTTTTCCATTTTGCCTTTATCTCATTGCTTCCTGTTTGTTACATAGATCTAACACCTGACCAGTTGCAGAACAAACGTGATGAATTTTGAAAAAAATTATAGGAAGCTGGACTTTATGTGTTATAATGAATCAAATAATTAAAGTGGTATCACACTGGCGTTGGTATTTTTGGTCCCTGCACACTAGAAGCAGTAACAGGAGTGGCTGGTTTACCACTCTAACATGGACTGTTCAAAGTAACAGAGAATTTATTTGAAACGTAAACAAGATATTCAGAATGAAGCTACGCTAAGGTTCTAACAATTTCTAACCTTTCTCTCCTTACTTTTAAGCAAACTCACAAGTTACCATGAACATTTTACATTACTCAGTTGTAATTGCTCATACCTGCAAACTTGCCAGTTGAGCAGCAGACTTCCCTTTGAGGCAAAGAATGAGTGCCACAAATGCATTTAAGTCCTCCAGAGAGAGGGTACTGACCTAAAACAGATGCACAAATATACACATTATCTGAAGGCTTTGAAGAAGAACTTTCTGAAAATGGATGCCTATTGATCAAACACATCAGACTTAAATCAGTGGCCCTATAAAGTTATGATCACTGTGAATGGTCTAGGAAAAGACACTTAAAGAGAGGAAAACACTTTCACAACTTCAATGAAGTTGCATACCCCAATATCTGTGTATAGGGTATATACACATTTATACACCCGACAAAATGCCCACCCTTAAATGTGTTCCCTTCTCCCATCCATTGGAGTTTCTTAACAGGAAATTTCTTCATCTCAGTAACAATAAGCATAGTAAAAAACATGAGATTAAACAAGCAAACAAAAAACAACAACAAAAAACCCCCCAAACTCCTCAATGAGACACAGATTTGATGATCATTAGGATTTCTTTTAAATGCTTATATGGTTATCTTTTGGAAACTTTAAAATAATCTAAAATATTTCTTTTGCCTATTTCAGCTAAATTTCAGGATTTAACAAAACATATTTGGATTTTTTTTTTAAGGCTACATATTAAAGTGGGAACTCAAAACTATAAGAAAACTAAACCTAAAATGTTCAAGGCAGGAAACATAAAGAAAAATTCTAAATTCATGTAGTAGTTCACTCTAACACTTCTATCAAAAAAACTGTTTTGAAAAAAGTATTCTCAGATTCTATACAGGCACATGATCAGCTCAGGAGAAAGACAGCACCTCTAAGTCATTTGAGTTGATTCCCTAAGAGTCCATTGTAAGATTATATATGTGCACCAAGACCAAATATCTCTTGCAAATGTTAAAGCATAAAGAGGTCTCTAAGCGAGATTCATAAAGAACTACAATTCTTTATCAACTGGAACTTGAGGGAAGGTTTCTCTTGCAAGGTGTGGAAATGTGCATTATGGAATTCTGATACAGTCAAAAGGCTGCCTAAAACCCTGCACTGCCTATTTATTTAACAGCTTAGTATGTGGGGGCATTTCAGTCTGTTAAGAGTTTCTATCAAGGCTATTGGAAAAAAATAACAAAATATTTATGTAAACCAACAGGAAAAAAACCCCACAAACATACACCAAGAAGCTGTCTATAATTACTTCACTCATTTATTTGCATAGGAAGAGTAACATGTTTTCTTCCTCAAGATAAAAATTATTCAACTGCTAATGAGATTTTTTTTCCCCCTTATCACATCTTGCTTCTTGTCCCACTGTAAAATACTTTCCCTTCTGCGATGCTGTTAAAACCTGCACAAGAAAAACCTGCACAAGAATGTAAGGGCTATTAGAAAAGTTTTAGGCTTTCACAATGCTCCTTGGAATTCATTAAGTCAGCCTTGCAGCTAAGATCTGATAATGGCCCTACTTTACCCTTTATTTCAAGTCAGGTGTCACCTTTGCATAGACAGCAACAAGAGAATTCTACTAAACCTGCACATTTTATAACTGCAGTAACAGAAAAAGTGATCAATTCTTAATAATTGTGCCATTTTTTCCTAAAAAAAAAAAAAAAAAAAAAAAAAAAAAAAAAAAAGCCAGAGATCACTTGCAAGTACAACAGCAAGGAAATGCCCCAAAAAGAGCAGATGAGCCAAAACACTTACAAATATCAAAACACTTCTTTAGAGAAATATTCTATTCAGTAACTGAACTTGGCAAGTTATTACACTTTCGCTGTCAGACTCCTTCCAAAATGCTAAGAGCTTGGAAAAAAAATTTTCCCCCATCTTTGGAGGCTCCATAGTTTGACATTTGAACATATGCACTCCTTTCTGCAACTTTAAAATCAGACTTAATATTTTACAATTTTTCTCACAAATTTTGTTCTTAATTTGGATATTTGAAAAACTTACTCTTCAAATTGACATTTTATTTACATAGTTAAGATTTTCTTATTGGAAATTTTTTTCTTCCTTTAAAAATATGCAGCTGAAATTTCTATTAAGTACTTGTGTGTACATTTTGAGAAAGCCAGACTAGCTGGTCAGTATGCTGGTTCCTGCACAAGCCTAAATTTTAGGTTAGATTAAATGATAAGTAATGAAGCCTTAAAGAAGTTACTTTTCCCTCGTGAGCTGAAGTAAATGATGTTAGCCCTCTTTGAGGCAACCTGCAATTACTCTACTTAAATCACCTCTGGGTTAACAATCCATCCTCTCTCTCTAATACAAATACAAGACTGAAGTGCAAAGTAAAGAACTAGGCCACAGCTAGACAAGGATTGTTTTCGCAGCAATAAAACAAATGGAAGCAGTATGGCCAGCTCAAAGCATGACTGCTGACACTCTTGCTCTCAGGTTTTCCTCTCAAACACCCCAAGAAAACAAATGGACAGTATCAGACAAGGTTTAAAATAACTCACCAATGAAAAAACATTTTCATCCAAACCAATTCCCTAGTCTCATTCACAGGGTATATTTTAGCAGTGCAACTCAAAGGACAGAAGAAAATTAGGAAAATTGGAGAGGTGTTGAGAAATCGGCACTGCCATGAAAAACCTTCCATTAAACTAAACCCTTTGCATGATCTCTCTGCTATTTTTCTTGTCAAAAACATGACTTTGCAAAACAGTTTTCATCCTTTTTTAAACACTGGATAAGAAACTTTGAAACCCACATCCCTAATGAGCACTTTTTTCCCCATTTTATTAATATGCTGTGATCAAGGCTCAATAAATCCACATTTCTGGGTTCTGGGCAACCTGATCATGTTGAGGATGCCCCTGCTTACTGCAGAGGGGATTGGACTAGATGACTTTTGGAGGCCCCTTCCAATCCAAACCATTCTATGATCCTATGATCCTGTAGGTCTTCTGTTCTTCTTAATCACACTAATGAAACCCTTCCCAAATAATTTAGCAATTATGCTATGAATAAGTATACAGGATAGCACAACAAATGAAACTATGAAAACAGATAAATAAATGAAATTGATTTCATACCCAAATGTGAAGTATTTTAAAAGCTAAGTACACATATCCTGTTGAATTGAAACCACAAAGCATAAAATTATGTTTAACGAGTTTCATCCTCAAAAAAGTTTCCATTTATATTCCGCTCTACAAAAATTAAACAAAAAAAGAGCTATGTGGACCATTTGTATAATTCCCATATATACTTTCTCAATGCATTTTCTAAGTTTGAGCAGACATGTATGAAATAAAAAGGTAATGTCAAGGAGAATTTGTTTTTGTGTATTTTTGTGTTATTGAGGAATGTAAAGTCTGAAAAAGCAAATGACAAAATGCAGTTCAGTGTAAGCAAAAGTGCAAGAGAACTTATCAGATTAGATAAAGGCATTATAATTTTCTCATCCTCAGAGAGGAAAATCTACCTGGGAGATCAGAATTTGAAGGGTGGCAAGGGCAAACAATGTATTAAATACCTAAGAGAAACGTAAATAATTAATAATTAATCTTGTGTTCCTTTTAATTATAATTAAGGTAGTCTACAGGCTGCCAAATATTTGGAATTAGAAATGCTACTTAATGATCCGTTATTACTAAGATTTTAATGAGAAGAGCCATATCCTTAGTTCTGGCTTGAAACTGATTGACAGTGTGGTATGAAAAACTAGGGAGAGCTGACTAAATACTTATATTGTCTCTTGAACATCCTGCAGAGTCACCTGAAAGAATGTCTTCTTTTGATGACACAAGGGAAACAGAAAAAGAGAAGCTTCAAGTAGCAAAGGTCCCAAAATCTCTCAGTTTATACTCTGTTAAACTGCCCAAGGGGTTTTGTCATGAGCATGTGAGTTATGACCAACTATTTAAAAAACCTGAAGTGCTTTTTGAACAAGATGACACATGTAAAACGGAGTAACTAAAAACACTGTAATACAGCACCATTATATTTGATAACTATGCCTACAGTAAAGATTAAGAGAAAAATTCAACAAGGAAGTTTATTAGTTAATCATATCTGTCTATCAGAAGAAAAAGGAACCGTCCCAGTTACCTGCATCATAAGATAGGCCAGCAAGCAGCAGAATGCGGCAACAGGTGATTCGAGAGCTTGGAGCTCTTCCATCCTGTCCTGAAGATGAAAGCATGCCAGAAATGTACCATACCGTTGCTTTTCCACATCAGGTCCTTTGGCAAACCACAGAGTTTTCAAATTAGGAGTTCCACCTACAAAAGTAATACATTATTTTATCTTGGCAGCAACAAAATAAAACATGTCTACCCTATTACAATCTGAAAGGAAACAACTGATCTGTGCTTGGCACTTGCAAGGACCACGGAGTTGAAAATAAATGTATTTCACAGAACTTGGCATTTGAAAAAAAAATTTAAGGCTTGTTATTTAAACAAATTGTACTGAATGAAGGCACATATAAGCAGAGTGGACTGAATTAAATTGTTACAATATAGAAAACTGAGAAAGCAGGCTTTTACTTTTTGCAAGAAGAAAGTTTGCTTACAAGTACGTCCTTTCCCTTAGGGATCCACAGCATTAAATAAGGTTAGCTTCATTATAAAATAGTGATTCAGCAGAAAACAACCATACCTGTTTCTTCTCTCTCTCTCCTAGAGCTAGAATATTGGGGGTCCTTGAAGGATCCTCACATTGCTCCCTCACAACCACCCATTTTAAGGAATAAACCAGTCACCTATGCCATTTTCTGGCCAACACATTCTCCACAAAACACTGTGCTAGTATGACTCCTCTGCAATAGGTTCTAGTCTGGGATGAAACCCCAAAGATATCTAGTATTTTGCATTCTCCAGGCTACTGTATAACACACTGTTGTAAACACACACAAAATAACTGTCATCAGTTAGGTATAATGTCTCTTTCCAGGATTTCTATAGTATCATTCACCCTGGTCTCCAAATCCTTAATGTTGCCATCTCCCTACTTGTGACATGTGTGAACTAATGTAAAATTTGTTCCACACTTAAATTCCATTTAATCTACTATCAAAATAAATGCAAACTAATGCACATGAAATAACAGAACAGCTAACTGGTTATGCCTAAGAATCCCAATTAAAGACAGAATTGTCCCATAAAGTTCTCCTGCTTTTCTAGTTAAATAAAATGAGGTGTGAATTTTAAATGTGGACTAATTAAGCTACATTTGGTAACACCTTTTCCTTTTTTGTGTGACATGTAGCAGCTGCAGTCCAGTTAGGAACACTTGGTGATAATAAATTGTTAAAGTGACAAGGTGCTGAAATCTACATAGACAATGTTTATTTAGCCAAGAAAGCCCATTAACCAAATGGTACTAATTCTTTGGAGAGGGGGATACTAGAAGCTAGTAATTTCTTTCTAAATCTCCCCAATGGATGTTTCTTGTACTATTTTTAAGACTAACTCTCCCATCCAAAGTTTTAATCATGTAATGAACTACCTTCATAAAACGTGTAGATTTCTAAGCTTATTTTGTAAGGAAATATATATATTAAGAAAATACACCGGTTGATTGACTGGAGTTAGAAATGCAGATCAGTGATTACACAAATAGTGGCAGTGAGTGGACAGTACAGACAGTAAGACTCAGATTGCTGGTTTCTATACAGGCACTTGCTGCCTTAAAAAAAACCAACCAAACAAACCACCAAAAAACCAAACCAAAACCAAACCCCAAACAACTGCAGAAACTGACTTCTAGGAAGAAAAGCAAAAATACTATGCATAAAACCTAAACAAAGCCAACTTTTCCTACCAAAGCTAAGCATCTTGAACGTGTGAGACAGTTGGATAAACTCACACAGTTTTGATGGTTTCTAATTTCCAGAAGGTTCCAAAACAGCTGCCTATGAAGAGATATGCCAAGAATCAGTTAAAGTACTCTTTCCATCTATACAGTTGTTTTGTACTGTTTTTTTTTTTCTAAATTAATTGTATCCAGAGGTATATCTAATAATAGAAATCTTGCTTTCTGCAGAGTAAATACATGAACTTCATTAATAATCAAGATTACATATCTATATTGAGAAAGCTCCACAAAAAATTCAAGACATTTCTTCCATAAACAGTTTCTTACACTTCGAGAAACAACATCTACTTTTGCCTGGGAAAAAGAGGTACTGATGAATTATGAATGATTTACTCTGGGAAAGAAAACTTCACGCTACCTCCTTTCGGAACATACCAACCAAAAGTGTTATTTTCCTTAAAGGATCTTTTCTACAAGTAATTAAATTCCACGTAATACTCAAGAGAAATCCATTATATTAACCCTTAAATGCAAAATAAGTAAAACAAAGAAACAAACACACTGAAGCTTAATGACTCTCCCATCATGCTTACAGTCAACAAGAGGCTTAAGATTCATATATAGTAGACCCTCCAAACTATTCTCTGCTTTAATTATATCCTCACTACATATTTTATGTCAATTAAAAACCTCTGCTCTAATTACATACTATGTACTTAACGTCAATTAAAAAAACAGTCCTTAAAGAAATTTATTCAAAAAGGGAAGAGAATTATTTTACTTTTTGGACACATATAAGTATTTATTATTCTTAAAAAAAAAAATCCCAAACGGAGCAATAAAAAAAACCCAGAACAAAATACACACACACATAAATATATATAAAATTTATATGTCTTTACTGTGAGGATGAGTCAAGAGAAATTTGTCTATCTTACTGGGGTTTATAGGAACCACGAGTTCCTATGAACAACAAAGAGATACACTCAAACACTGCACATGCTTATGGTTGTTCACAACATGCACAAAACTGTGTGAAAAATGAATTCAGTACTAAGCAAACTGTAGTCCTTGGAAACTCCAAGAAGAGCTTCACAAAGACCTCCATAGAGGTCAAGAAATACTACCTATCTGAACACAAAAATGGACAACTGACAACTTAAGAGAAAAAATATTGGCTAAATTATTTTGTTCCTTTATCCTTTTCATGCACACATTTAAAAACATTGTCATATAGAAAGCATCATGATAAACAAGAGCATTTCATGGGAATACATACATATTTATTTAAATTTGTTTCAACTTCAATAACTGATTTATGAATATGTGATGCATTAAAAACTTCTGGAATGCATTAATACTATGATATCATATGTAAATACTAACCAGTAACTTTAAAAAACTATACTTGCTAGGAATACTCAGCATTAACATGTCAACAACTGTGGCAAACTTTAAGAATGCCATAAATCCAAATGCTAATTAAATCTGACCATTAATGGAGCATTTCAGAGACAGCACTTGGAACATAAATGTATTCATTACATATTCCTGTAAGATATAATGATTAGAATATTGAAAGTACATCAAAACTCCATTGTATGAAGCCACAATATCCTAAAGGTTTTCAGAAATAAAATGAAAAGCAGGATCCTTACAATTCCAGTAAAGACTTTAAAAATTCCTCTGTTCCATATAATCTGCATACATATCAAATACAGCCAATGCTTTCACATGATATGATGCTATCAATATTTTCTTGGATCACAGCTATTCTAACAAAATTAATTTATGAGAGAGTGCTGCTCTGTCAACATGTGGGAATCATCATGAACACATTCATTCAGCAGAAAGGAAACATTTCAGAAGGCAGAAACAGAGAATGAAAGTGCAAATGCTAATTCAGAAGACAGCATAAAAAATGCATATACATAATACACACGATATTTTAAATGTACTTTAAACTATCATCTTAAAGCCTTTAGGATTCAGTATTTAATTTCAAAAGAAAAAAAAAGCCCTAACATTCAATCTATCACCTGCAAGACAGTTCTGCAGTTTTATGTACACACAAAATATCAGTAAAGATGAATACAAAATTTAAAATATTGATAGTTATTCTCATTAGAGTTCAAAGTTCATACAAGGTATTCTTTCTTCAGCCTTTTTCATTTAAATCAAATTCAGTAGAGTCAGAATTTCCCATATATTCTCAGTACACTTCTAAAGTAGTTGTGATTATGAGGTTATAATGTTTTCCAAATAAGATAAAGCAAAGAACCCTTCCAGATTAACTACATCTGTGATTATTTCAAATAGTTTCTGGTAAGATTTTTTTGTCTTTTTCAGTAACCCGATCTTGATTGACAGCTTTGTACTCTAATTTCCTATAACTTCTTTAAATTTAGCTCTAAATATGATCCCTGTCTGAAAAATGTGATGCACTGTTGAGAACCTTATTTGGTGAATTACAAAGCCATGCTGTGGAAAATAAAGGATGCATGAGTGAATGTAAGGCATACAAATATGGACTGCAAAAAATTTAGAAAAACATTTGTTCACTGAAGGAATGACAACAGAGCACTAAAAATAAACACTGTAAGTCCTCCTCCCCCCTCTTAATAGTCTGCTTGAACAGCCTTTCATTACTGAATTAGTGAAGATTATGGCTGAGAAGCTGCTCTTTTTACAAACCAACAAATACAGTGGTTTTGAATCCTGCTTATTGTCATCATAGATGTAGGTTCTATATGTAGCATGTTTGCAGAGCAGTAGAACCAGAGTACATGAGATTAAGCAGATTCCTCTCCAGAAAGGAAGATACTACATTGTTTGGGAAGGAAAATTTCACAATAAATACAGTATACTTGCCATGCAAATTGAAATGTAACTGCATAGGTTATTCTGTTGAGTTTTGTTTGCTTGTTTTACAAATGCACATTCCCAGAACACTGTATGCTGAAACAAAACAGTTGTGCAGCACAGATCAACTTTTACTCTGCATATTTATATCCATTTTGGAAAATTACAGAGCAATTTCATGCTATCATTAAGTCAATTAGATAATCACTCTCCTAATATTGTATAAGGGATACTGGGCAGTGAAACTAATGTATATCAAATGAAGCCTTGTTTGTAATTTGTCTATATAAAACTCCAATCTTTCCAAACAGTTCCTTTCAAAAGAATTTTGAGAAGGCTGATATAAAACAAGCAGCTGTTTTCCCTTCATGCTTGAATTTGAATACTCTCAATATGAAGACAAAAGTACAACCTTAGGCTACCTTAAAAGAAAATTTACCATAACCTGTAAAATTAAAAACAAGTAGCCTCCCTGACAGAAAAGTACAAAACAAACAAAAAAACCCAAACAAAACCCCAAACCAAAATGAATGAAAAAAATAAAAATAAAAAAGTGTATGCACTTCAACAACTTCTGAGTCTGTGTTTAGACCATATCAGAACAAGGACTGCTACAGAAGCTCTGACTGCTGAGGGAAGCAGTAGATAATTTTAATAAGATATCAATGGTATTGTATATCAATAGAACTAATTAATTTCATATGACTAACAAAAGCTCTGAGCTCTTGATTCATAAAACAGCAGATGACTAGACAGAGAGAGTCGTGAGAGTAAAGGTGGAGGGGTTATGACTACAGTAGCAATAATCAAAATTGTTATAGTACTATTTGCTTCCTATCATAAATTTGTATTGCATTATATATTTAATGATAAAGAGATGAGTAACATATACAAGGCTTAATCTTTTCACTAAAGTGTATGATACTTCCTCATAAATGTAACACAAATGTAACATGAATGTAACATAAAATGTAGTGTTCCTCATAACACTAATTTAATGAAGAATGTTTCCTTTACTAAAGTAAAGAAAATAAACCCATACAAAATACTTCATGCTTAAGACAGAAGAAACAGCTTCACAGAAACTATTTTTTCACTGAAAGCTGGATTCTCCTTTTGGTTGTCACAGGTGATCAAAAAAATCACCCTTTTTTAATATTCTCCATCAGTCTCATTAATATATTCTCTCAAACATCTTAATAGAATAATTTTAATATGGTTCTATGCATTACTTATTCTGACCGCAGAGAAGTATTTAGAACCTCTAAGAAATTATTAGTGGTTTAGTATTGATGTTTGAATCAGCACTGGGTTTAACAAGACATTGTGATAATGCAGCTCAAAGCTCACACCTATTATAATCACATAGGGTAATTGAAAGCAATTTCAGGCATGCAGCACTTCTACTTTAGCTTCTTGTTCTCCACAGTTGTTTCGGATTCCATACCAAAATATGATGATGGACTGTATAATCTGATTTTAGTGATGGTATTAGTTCAGATTTAAACACATTTTTATTCTACCTGGAACAGGAGGTTTTACAGGTTGTATCAGCTCCGGCTGCTGCAGAGGATTTCCGAAATAGACAAACCACTCTTTTACCAAAGGACAGGCTCCACCTAAAAAACACAAAAAAAACAGTAAGAATTGCATCAGCAAATCCAATGCAAGTATTGACACTAGCATAAAAACTGGAGCAGTACTGATCAGGATTCTAAAATAATAGAAGGCACTTCAAAATGACTTTTTGCTTAGCTTCTTTAAAAAGAAAACAAGAAGGAATCATTTTGATATCTTCATGACAAATCATCAGAACAAATTAAGAAAGCTTGAACTCCAGCTGGGTCAGGGAAACCCCAAGCACAAATCCAAGCAGGGTGGAGAATGGATGAAGAGCAGTGCTGAGCAGGATCTGGAGGTGCTGGGTGATGAATTCAGTGGGAGCTGGAAACGTGCTAACAGCCCAAAAGGGAACAGCCCCAAGTTGCCCCAGGGGAGGTCTGGGTTGCACATGAGGAAATATTTCTTCCCCGAAAAGGTTGTCAAGGCCAGGCCCAGGCCTAGCATGCACAGTGAAAAGGAGGAGTCCCCAGCGCATGAAGGGGTTTCAAAGCAGTGGAGATGTGGTCCTGAGGTGGCCATGGTTTAGTGGTGGACTCAGTAGTGCTCGGTTAAGGCTTGGATTTAATGATCTTGAAGATCTTGTCCAACCAAAACAATTCTTTGACTCTGAATTATGTACTTACGAGTTTAGATTTGGGAACTGCAGCCAAAAAAGTGTGGAAAGCATTCTAAAATGGCTTCAGCCAATTTTAGGCCTTCCCATTCCGCGGCAGTTTGGGAAGCTGTGGAGGCATCTGGCATATTTTAAGGACCTACATGAGCTACCTCAGCCTCTCAGAGCTGTCGCATTGCCACATACGCAGGTAGTCTTAATATGATTTTCCTCCCAACTTGCCCTGACGTTTCCTGTGTCAAGGTTTGAGACATAATTTTTGTAATAGCCTTGATGGTTATTTGAAAGCTGACAGCAATGGAATCATCCCACCATCAGATGAGCTTTTACAGCCCGTTGTTCCAGACTCTCTATCTATGATAAAGGGATTGTTTATGTATAATAGCTCAAGTGGCTTCCAACCCTCTAACCCAACTCTGTCCTGCCTAAAGAGTAGGGTGCGTCTTAAATAAAATGTCACTCCTTAAATTGTGCATCTAACTACTTGATGCTTTAAAAAACAAACACACAAAAAACCCCAACACAAATGAAAAAAAGGATTCGAGAATTTTTGAAATTAGGTCTACCAATTTCTAGAAGTCAGTTCACAACCATTCCAATGCAAGTCTTGGGAAAAAAAAAAACTAGAGTCATTATTATTATAAATAGTTCTTCTGCATTCTGTTGAGATTTTGCTTATGGTAAACAACTCATAGTGCCCTAAACTTCCAAATTTCCAAATTCCGTACCTGTTAAACAGTATGAAACTTAGAGATTCAGCTGTTCCTGGGCACTTGAAACAGTGCTTTAAAATCTTTTCCAGGCAAATCTCAAAGCTTTTTTTTTTCCCTTATCTCTTTCCAGACTCACCGAACTGCAGCTCTTAATTGCTTCCAGCTATCATCCAGTGATGAAGGCACTGTTCTTAAAATTCCTGCCTTTTATCATCAATTACATTACACTACACTTTACTGCACAAGTATGACTGATGCCACATTTTGAACTCTAATTAAAAACTGCACCTAGTTTAAACCAAAACAAACCAATCTCTCCAAAACTCTTCTTTCCTTCCTTCTATTACCCCAAAGAGTTTGGTCACATTAACTTCCTGATTTTGCTGATAGCTCAATACTGCCAATGAATGCTGAAATAAAAGAACAAGCAGTGTACTATATATGGTGCAAGGGAAGGAATTCCTCAGATGTCAAGGATAAGAAGGGGAAAAGCACATGACAAAATCTGTTTTATGGCCTTGCTTCTTCTTCGTTCCTTATCCATGGACCTGCAGCACAGAATCCCAACAAAGGTGAGGGACTGAATTACCAACAGCTGAACTATGAGGGACACCATTTCACCTGGTTTGCCATGCTTGACTGTTCAAAAGCTAATGACACTAAGAATAAAATTAAAACTGCCTACATTGGGGGGGAAAAAAAAAAAAACCAAAAAACCTCTTAAACTGCATATTCCAGTAGCTGAATAGTCCCACATCTTGATTAGAAATATTTGCCTATGATAATGCTATTTCATGAACAAACCTCTCCAATTTAATATTCCAAAGTCACTTTCAGAAACATTCTGGTGTTTTAGCATTTTAAGATTATTGTGTAAATTACCCACTTTATACAACCTATTCCACTCACTCAGCCTCCCAGATTTTAGCCTGGCTTCTTAAGGAAGGATGTCTAATACAATTAGGATATCTGATTTATAATTAATCCTTGGATGCATGACTCTGTTTCAACTAAATCTGATGAAGAGACTCAAATTCCTAAACATTTTCTGAAACTGCTGACTCAGCTAACAGAGGATCCTATTAAGGCACTAACTGAAAGGAAGGCAAGAAAAAGTCAAATTATCTGTTGTATCTGAACACACTGGATGGCAAATCAACACACAAGTAGCCATGAAAGTTACAGATTAATAAAAAAAGTAGATAGGATTTGAAGAGAGCAGGGGGCAATAGAGAACATACTTGAGAACCTCATGTATTGCAGAAGATAGTTGTCAGGGATGCAGGGAGAAGTCAATAGGATGCTAGAAAGGAGCATGGAATATTAAAAAGCTCTACGGAGAGGACTCTGGAAGGAAGAACTTACCAAAATGTCTCTAGATTCCAAATGTCAGTGAAATACTAGCTTTACAGCACCCACTGAGATCAAGCACAATAAAAGGTAAGTCAATTGGAAACCTCTATCTTTGTTCTTTTAGAATATACCAACATTGGTACAGAATGAAGAACCCCATTAGTTGAGTGCTTTTCACTTCTGTAGTCCATTCGTAACAAAAGTATATTACTGTTCACATAAGTAACCAATCATATTTAGCTGAAACCAATGCCCTGCAAACATTAACAGCACATTAACATTCCAAGAGCAAAATGACTACTAAACACCACCCCTCCCTGAATCAAAGTATCTCTAGAAAAAACACTGATTTTTCAAACTCTTTTCCCCTCAATTCACATACAGAACCTCATCAGGCTAAATTCAAAAAAGAGCACTTCTTTTGCTTAAACAGATTCTGAATGACCTCTGGAAACACTGCTTAGGCAGCCTATGTGCAAAACACAACCTATCTGGAAGCACTCTCATGTGTGCTCCTCTACACTTCCAACAAAGCCAGCCCTCCTGTGTGGTCACTGGTGATAAGTGGCAAAATTCTAACAGACTAGTTTTGACAGTTTCAGAGCAACGGTCAGTCTCACCTGTTAGTACTAGGAGTGATGCCAAAACTTCCAGGGGCTGTCCGCAGATTTAGGCTACATTACACAACCTCCTAACTGTCAACAGTCACGCAGGTGCAGGTACCTCCATGGAGTGTACCAGTGTCAAAACCTGCCAGCTTTGTTCTGAATCCTCACACACAAAAGAAAGAGCTTGGCTGACCTGTCAAGGTGCAATATTTACTGTTATCTTTCCTCCTTCTTTAATTTTTCCAATAATACTGTTTTTCTAGGAACTATGTTAAAAGTTGACAATTTACATATTGCTATATAATACTGCCATATGCAACATTCCAAGTAATGAACAGAAATAGTTCAGTTAATTATACTTTAAAAATACACAGGTAACAAATGCCATATTAGTAGGATCACCATCAATCCCCTGTTTTTGCAGTGTAAAAATATAGCTGTGATTCTAGTAATATTTCCATGAGTAAAGGTACGCATATCCTTAACAAACCATACCAAAAGCATAGCTTCACAGGCAATTCTTTCAGCAGCACTGATGACTTTTATAGACAGCCACTGATTTGCTCATTCCCACTCCCTGACATTCCCTCAGGCTGTTTTATCACAATTGTTTGTGGCTACACAAAGTGTCAGATGGGGAAACAGGACCAGGTTAAGTTACCTAACTACAAGAAAGGGAAGGAAGCAAGAGATGGGCTATTTTCAGTTTCACCACGCAGCTGCACAAACAGCTGCACCAGCACAATTGAGAGGTTTCACTGGTACTGAAACGAGTGGCTGTGCAAGAGAATTAAACTCGCACTGACAGCAAAAGAAATGCTAATCACGCTATTGCTTCAGGGGAAGTGGCACAGTCTAGGTGAGTGATTTCAAAGAAAATGGCAACATCCAGCTCCTGTGGAATCTTAGGTGTATTAGGCACCCGAGGAAATCTCAGCCTATACTTTCAAAACTAAGTTTCTTGTTTCAGAGTCACAGAATGTTAGGGGTTGGAAGGGACCTCCAGAGATCATCAAGTCCAACCCCCTGCCAAAACAGGATCACCTAGGGCAGGCCACTCAGGAATGCATCCAGGCCGTTTTTGAAAATCTCCAGAGAAGGACACTCCACAACCTCTCTGGGCAGCCTGTTCCAGTGCTCCGTCATCCTCACCATAAAGAAGTGTCTCCTCATGTTGAGAAGGAACTACCTGTGTTCTAGTTTGTACCCACTGCTCCTTGTCCTATCACTGGACACCACTGAAAAGAGACTATCACCTCCATCTTGACACGCACCCCACAGTTTACATAATTTTTACCCTGTTCTTACTAAAATTGTAATTGCTTGTTTTTCTAAATGTTGTCTGCTTTGCTATGGTTATTTAATAATAAATAAGCAGATTTGCAAACTGCAAAAAAGTCAGTTTCCAATACAGGAATCTTGTAATTTGGGGATCAAAAGAAATAAAAATGAGAAGATCACTAATATATACATCTCCACTGCAAACTGGAACATTGTGTAGTTAGCCAAGTTAGCTTCAAAAGAGTCACATTGATTGTATCACAATGGCAACAGACTCCACATGCACTATTGTAATTGTTTGACTTCTTCCAACAAGCTCATTTTTAATACTAATCCAAAGTAATTATGTATTATACTACCACCTACATATAATGCTGGTTATTTCTTCCCAGTCTACCCCTTCCTACTAGGAAGTGACATAATTAAAGCAGAGAGAGACACATGCACTAAAACCAGAGGTTTAACAGGGGTGCCCACAGAGAAACACATTACCTTTCTAGATGGGTTATGAATTGAGGGTACACTATGACTTACTTTTCTAATTATCTTTAGAATTGGAAGCATGAACTGAGAACAAATAATATGACTGTGTTATCTGTGGTCTTATTCTAAAATCACTTTCTCAAAAGACCTCCTTCATATTCAAATTTAATTTTCAGTAAGATTCTAAATTAATGCTTTGTATTTCAATTCTAACGTTCTTCATCCCAGTACTACAAATACTGTAACACAAGTGCAGATCTGCCTACTACCCTGACATCTTGCAACAACAGTTGTAATTAGAAGTTTTGGTCTGGGATTTCCTGAAAACATTGATGAATGTCCTGCTGCCTAGAGGAATAAACAAAAGCCAACCAAGTGATAATTGTCTACAAAATTCAGAGGCAGTAGGCTGAAAAATGAAATATGACAGATGTGCATGATTACTGCTGAGATTTCTGTTACTCTCCAAATGACTTAAGTCTGATTTTTTTTTTTCCTGTTAAGGCACAACTTCAACCTCTAGTTGCTGAAGGAAATCAGAGACGTAATTACCTTTCTGTGCCTTTCCAAGCACATAGTTTGAAGATTAAGTTTTCACAGTGGTGCACTTTCAGCAATAAAAATTAGCAGTGAGACATCAACATAAGAAGAAAAATAAAAAAATTCAGTAAATTTTTAATTTTCAACTCACTGCCTAAAAGTCACTGTAAAGATAACGTTTAACTAATGGATAAAATTTGTCCAAGGACGTGAAGAAAGAATTCTCTGTCTTGAAGAAGAGGAATGGAAGCACAGATATATATCCACACACACACCTGCTACAGAATCTATTTATACCACTGGATAAAGAAGTCGTCTTTTTTTTTTTTTTTTGCACTTTGATGAAAGAATTGGTATAACTACCTGCATTTGTATTACAACAGTAACTATATTTGACTATCCACTGTTCTTGAAGTTGTTGACTTAAAATCAACAGAAAGTAAAATTGTAACAGTGCATAGCCACTTTGCAGGTGTGTTACAACTCATGAATTCTTCAGGAGCTACACTTAAAGCAATGCACCATTTCATATCCCAACTTTAAAAACATCTTCTAAATGTCATTGTTTTGCTCAATCTTTCAATATTAACAACTTTCACAACTTTCAATTTAACAAGGAAAAAAATCCCAATTTTTAAATATTTCTTTCAAAGCACCAAAATTGAACACCATGTAGAAAAAAATGCAATTTCATTGTCATGTGTGCTTTTGATTCCCTAAGAAGTAGACTTCAGCTTCCCAGAGTGTTTATGCTAAATGCCATGCTGATGTAGCCACTGAAACAATGAATTCAAGATTTAATATTTCAAAATTGAAAGTATACTTGAATAGTAATGCAAGTAATTTAATCCTTACCTTTTCCAGATTCCAACAAGACAGAATAAATATGCTGACGAACAGGACGGTAGATAAGTGCCTGTCCAGGAATCTCTGTATCACATTCATCTTCTAAAGAGTTGCTGCAATCAATCTCTCCATTACTCAGAATATTGAAGATTGCATAATTTTCAGATTGGATATGCTGTTCTTTAGCTAACTGTTTGTTCAAAGAAGGAAGAAGGCATTATCTCAAAACTAAGAAGGACTGAAAAATAACAAAATGCATTCACTATTTGAAGAAAAAGTATTTTCAGTAGAAATTGAGGGAATGGCCAGGGAGGGAACAGGTACCTTTCCAAATAAATCCATACTGTATTTTCAGTCATTTTACCGCCTTTCTTAGCCCCCGTCTTGAATTCTTGAAACTTGGATTTAATGACAGCTTTTTAGAGAGCAATCAATGTTGAAATGAATTCTGAATTTAGACTTTCTTTAGTCACCTGAAAATGTATCTTTCCTCTTCAAACAGTGAGTGAAGGCACGACAAACCCCAAATTTTTTATTTTATTGCAAGATAAAGTACATAAGACAGCTCCATTTCTTTCCTGAGCTGCAAAGTTTACATTGTGGTGAAATTAGAATACTTAAATTCACCACACTTTCACTTTGCAATAGCTCTTCCCCAACAAAACAAATACAATCTGCCCTGGTGATGAAAATCAAGTCTGCAAGCTGTGTCTGAAAGCAGAATCACAGCATCACCCAGGCCTCATATTAACCACACATTGAGTGCCTATACAACTTACAAGCAGCCATGGTACCAACACGGACTGCTCGTTTGGAG
The DNA here is from genome assembly GCF_027791375.1 of Indicator indicator. Taxonomy (NCBI): domain Eukaryota; kingdom Metazoa; phylum Chordata; class Aves; order Piciformes; family Indicatoridae; genus Indicator; species Indicator indicator. The sequence continues at coordinate 29,409,598 of NC_072011.1, read as the reverse complement.
CAGCCTAGATGTAGAAGCAAAAAGGCTGTTTCTAGGCAGTGCACAATTTCAGCCACTAACGCTTGTAACATGGACTGGCCAAGTGCAGACACAGGCTTCACAGCCTCATAGCAAAACTAAGAGGGTGTTCAAACAGCTGCACAGAGTGAATTATTTCCATGGGGCATCATTAATAAATTCTCCTGGATGTATACTGTATGGTGAGTAAGCACTAAAGTTTCTCTGCTCTGCACTCCTTGCATGTGTCATGTGACCTGTATTATTTGGGTTGCATCACCTGGTTATCTCAGTCTTTTTCATGGGGAATTACCTGACCATTGGCCAGAGCAAAATTCATCATTTCTGCAGAATTCCAGTATCTACCAGCCTGGGAACTCAGCAGGTCAAAGATGCAGTCAATCACTGGGACATTACAGAGCAAAAGTAATTCTACTGAAATGTCATACTTTCAGAAGAAATTCTCATAAGTATAAAATCAATCAAATGCTTCTGTGTACAATACCAATCAACAGAGTATGTTTTATAGCAGTAAATTAATGGTTGCCCTGAAAAGAAATACTTTAGTATTCTTGATATATGTAAACAGTGTAATCCCCTAAAACTATTGTTATATAAAGTATTTCTAAGTACAATATGAAGTATTGAATTATTTCATACAAACCACTGCCACAGATATAATTTGAAAATACTAGTTTCTTGCAATCTGCCAACAATCTACACATCTTTATGCACTAAAAAAAATGCAAGATGATTTCAAAAGTATTGCTAAATTACAGCTATAGGTCTATACAGGAGCTGCTCCCTATTACTTGACCTACTTGTTGCTTCAAAAATAAAGGAACCACATTTAATTAATGCGCTGCTTCTGTCCTCATAGGTTGGATGTAATATAGTTCTATGCATGGCTGTACTTAACAGACAAAAGATTTTGCTCAAGTAAATTTAAATATAATTTGGTGTACTTATTACCAACTTCCACTAAGTAGTCACTAAGTAGTGATCATTAAGTTTTTCACAAAAAGTTACCTGAAAGATTTCTTTATCTTGACACAGAGCTGTTTGTTGTTGAAGGGAGATCTGGCAATTTGTTACATTGGGAGGAATCCATGGAGACTGCTGCCCAGGCAAAAGATAGGACTTCACTCCTCTGTAAAGTAATGTCTTATCTGATCCCAAAGGTAGCATCTCTTCCAAGTGTTTCAGGCTGCTGTATAAGCATGGAACTTTTGAGATGTAATCTGCTACAGCTAGAAATATGTTTGTTCTTCTGTTATATCTGTTATTCTTGCGGTGACTGATGACTAAACACTTTTGCCAAAAACCTTCCAGCAAGTTTTCTGGAACAACATCATTACCCAGCAAGCAAGCAAAGAGAGGGAGATGTGTCAAACTAAGACCCAATGCACGGCAAAGAGCTTCTCGAGAGTACATAACAGTGACAAGTCTGTCCAAACGGAGATTCTCAATGGAAAAGTAGGGGCATGTATTATAGATGAGATAGTCACTATCTTGCCCAAGAATTCCTATGCAGTTATGTTGCAAACCATATGCAGCCACTTCAAAGTCTGCCTCTTGCAATGTGCATACTGTTTCTTGACCAAGTGACTTCAGGGCATAACGTGTAAAAGTAGGCAAAGCTGAAATAGCAGTGAACATTTCTCTTCCTGGTTGTTTCCTATGAGTCTTGATAAACTGAAATATTCTGGCTATTTCCTCATTATTCTTCATCCTCCGTTTGATCCACTCACTTCTCTTTTTCTTTTCTACCACTCCATCAAAGTAAAACACCAACTTGATACCAGCTCCCATAAAAGCTTTAATAAAATTATCTAAACTGACAAGGTACTCCTGCCACTGGCCACCACACACCCAGGATTCTGCTGTGTACCAGTATTTTACACAACTCATGGCATCTACTACAATAACAGGTGGGAAATTAGGATGATCAATACGATGCTCTTCTGCCATCTCTCTCAGGTCTACTGCTGTGCATATATCGGGGCAAACTCTTTCCACAAATCCCTGCAAACCTCTAATGCCCATGGCTGATCTCTGAAACTCACAGTAGTCTGAAAGAACAAAAACAAAAAGGACAGTCTAAAATGCAATATTAAGAAACTGAACAAAATTCTACAATCCAAGAAAAGCAGTTTGGAAACTGAGCAGTTTCCTAGTTTTGTCAATAGCTGTGTTGTGCCAGTCTTTAAACGTTATGCATTGCTACAAAAACAAGTATAATTAGCTCAAAGCTTTATAACATTTTAGCTGACAGTGTACAACACACGAATAGCTTGATTTTCACACTAGAAGTATGAGAACATATTTAATTGATGTCAGCAGGGAAAAAAATACAGAGTAACTTTGGGAATCAGTCTTGTACCCTGACTACACAAATGGGTCAGTTACCATCTGAGTTCATAGACATTTGTCCATTGATACAGCATCAGTTGCAATACTTCTGCAATATTTCTGGAAGTATGTTTTAATTTGAATCAGAAATTCAGTCCACTTGAAGACCCGTTTAAAGAATTAGAGGTTTACCTTCATTTCATGAAACTACAAATCTATCATTAATAATGAGTTTAATACATTAAATGGGATTTCTAACTTGCACAGCAAATGGCACACGTGCAAACATTACCTAGAAATTAAATAATTAAAGATTGATTAAGCCTATTTTCAGGGACCTTTAAACATCATCTAGTCTAAACTCCATGCATTGAGCAGGAACATCTTTATTTAGATCAGGTCGCTCAGAGCAACTTGACCTTGAATGTTTCAAAGGGTGGAGCATCTACTACCTCTCTGGGCAAACTGTTCCAGTGCCTTACCACCCTCACAGTGAACTTTTTTCCTGACATCTAATCTAAATCTATCCTCTTTTGATTTAAAGCCATTACTCCACGTCCTATCACCACATGCCCTTGCAAAAATTCCCTCTCCATCTTTATGGAAAGGGCCAGGTTGGACAGGGCTATGAGCAACGTGATCTAGTTGAAGATGTTCCTGTCCATTGCAAGGAGTTTGGACTAGATGACCTTTAAAGGTTCCTTCCAATTCAAACTGTTCTACGAAAGAAACATTTCCCTACCTCCTTCACACCTGTATTTGAAGCACTCCTCTTGCCTAATAATTTAAGCAAGTCTATGACACTGAGATTATATTTTAAAATTTCATTACCAGTGCTAGTTTAGCTTTATCAATAGCAAGTTCACATCCAAACACACAAGCAAGCACCTTGGCCACTGTTAGAACGTTAATACTACTCTCAAACACATTCACTGAAACCATATTATAAAATAGTTTGCTTCACTACTAAACAGCCATGCTACAGAAATCACTAACTCATCACCATAGCAGAAAAGTGAACAAGTAAAATCTACTGTCTTGAGAGGTCCTTTCGTCAGAGGAAGCTCAATAAATTCTGCACAAAAACGGCTACAATGTTTTTATGTTGCAATGCTAAGCGGGAAAGCACATTTTGTGCAACAGAGAAACAGTTTAAGGCTGGATACTTATTTCCAGTGCTACTTGTGTGAAATGGTCATCTCAGGTTATTGTTACCATCTCAACTGTACTACTATCAAGTGTATGATACTGCAGGGGGAAAAAAAAGTTTTCTACACAAACTGAAACAATCAAAATATTTTCCCACACAGCTTTATACAGACACAAGAATTCAGGGATGACCTCTACAACAGCTGATGATACCATTAAACTTTCATCTTGTTAGCATGGAACTACCACAAGCTTTATTATGTCCGTATTAGTGCACAGCATAGCAAAGGGTTGTTAACAGAAACGTTGCAAATAACCGCTCCAGGCCCTACAACAACCCTCTCGCCGAGGCCCACACAGCACAAGGCATGAGGAGCAAAGTCCTCCACTTCTCACGTAGCATTGCACAGGTAGGCCCGTAACCCCCTCGCACTGCCTTTAAGGGCCAGAGCCTGTCGCAGCGGTACGCAAAAGGAAAGCTCTGTATTTTTTCCCCTGCTGACATCAATTAAATACATTCGCATACTTCTAGTGTGAAAATCAAGCTATTCGTGTGTTGTACACTGTCAGCTAAAATGTTATAAAGCTTTGAGGCCAATGGAGGGTCGGCGATGTCCGCCCACCGCTGACGAGAGGGCCGAGGCCTGCACCAGGCGAACTGCAGTCCCGGAAGGGTCGAGCCCCTCCCTCGCGAGGCCGTGCAGCACCCGGCCTATGCTGCAAGCAAGAACTGGGATTCCACTTGCTCTCACTCCCGACGAGGATGCCCCCCCTCCCCTCCATCCCCGCACAACTAGGCCGTTAAACAACACACTTCATCCCCCTAACCGCACCCGACACTGACCCGAACCTGCGCTTCCGCTTCCCGCTGGGGCGGAGTAGCGCATGCGCTGAGCCAGCGAGGCGGGCCAGGCCGGGCGGACGCTGCTTGAGGAAGCAGAGCTTGAGGAGACGAACGTGCCTTTGTTTTTGTGTTCTGCGCTCTGCCTGTTGGTAGCGCTGGCCCTGGCCGCTCTTCCTGGGAGAGCCGGACGCAGAGGGCCCCTTCGCGTGGCAGCGGAGGGGGACGAAGCGGGCTGGTTTGAACCGCGGCTGTCCCCGCCCGCGGTCTGCTGTCCCTCGGCTTTGTGCGGTCGCAGGGGGGCCGGAGAGGCCATTGTACCCCCGAACAAACCCAACTGGGACGGGGTGGGACGACATGAAAGCGTCGCGCACCGAAATTGCCTGAAAAAAACCTGAGGTTTCTGTCGCCCCTCGCCTGCGCGGCCTGCTGAGCGGCGCTGGCGGTGGATAAACAAAGCAACCCACCGCGGCCAGGCCGGCGGCTCTTTCGATACCCGGCCTAGAGCGGGGAGGGAGCCGAGTTTGCTTCGCTTGGCAGTTGCCAGCCATACGGAGCCCCAGATTCCCCGGGGCGCACCCTGCCGCACGGCTCAAGGTGGTGCGCTGGGAAAGCCACCCACTCGTTTCCACCCCACGAGCAACAGGTGGGGCACTGAATAACTTCACATCTTTTCAGGAGGGTGAAGAAGGACATGGGGGAGCTGATGGGAGGATTAGATCAGATGTTATTGCCGGTGAAAAATTAAACAGAGCGGTGCTCGGGGGAGCACAGATTAATATATTTGGTGACTGCACGCACAAAGCCTCACCATTGTAGCCATGCCTGAATGCCTGTGAATAGGATGGAGCATATGTGGCCTGTCACCGCAGGTGCCCACATCTGTTCGTCTCCGGGCAGATGCTCTCAGAAAAGGAGAGAGCATTTCCAAAAGCTCTGGCCCGCCCCATCCATACCCATCCGCTTTCTTGTAATCACCTTCTGCAAAGGAGTTTCTGCCCACTCCTCTTTCCCCCTCACCTTCCTTGCCCTTGGAGAGATGCAGAAAGAAGATCAACGCAAATTGGAAGTGGCTCAGAAAGCCCTGGAAACATACAATCAAACTGCTTCCCCTTCCATGTATATTAGCAGCAGGTTTTGCGCTGCAGCCAGCACACAATGTGCAAGATGTGTACACTACGCAAAGGGGGCTGCAGGCCACAGAAGAACAGAAAAACCCGTCATGCATGAAACAGGTTGTCACAAGGAGAGAGTGGTCTGTGCAGCTACTGTCTGGAGTGGCATTTTGCAGCTATGTTCTGGCTTAAGGTGATGATACTGAAATGTGGGGATAAAGAAGAGGGAATTTATGAGAACCAGTGAAAGTAGCAAATACTAATACTGCTACTGAAGCTGGTAGCAGAAGGCAGTCTTTCCAGCCATCCAGCAAGATCTCACAGCTGGAATGCAAAACATTTTCCTGAAAAGTGTCATTGTGTTTTTAAATTCTGTATACATGATCTGAGCCTAATTGCTTGCTCTCCTTTGCTCTGTGGCGCTGCTGCAAAGACAAGACAAGCCTCAGCAGTACACGGGGTGTGCAGCGCTTGTCTCGATGGGGCGGATGGGGTGCTGGGACACAGGGTAGATCTCAGGAGCATGGTCTATTTTGGGTTGGAAGTGACTTTGGAATATCATCTAGTACGAACATGATACATGTTTTCTAGCTTGGCAAAGATCCTGAGTGTCCTTGGGTTTAAAGTGGGGCAAAGAGGCCAGTTCTCTGCGAGGCTGAGCACCAGAGGGGTGCAGGCAAGTGGGATCCTTTGAAGTGCCATAGCAGAGACCAAGGGAGGCAGCAGGGCCCACCTGGCCTGCAGCACCCATGGAAGTTTTGGGGAAGGTGTTGCCCTGAACAAGGGAGGAGCCTAAGGGTGAGTAAGGCAGGGAGGATATCTCCTTTGCTGGCACCCCTGATGTCCTGTTGTCCACAGGAGGCCCTTCAGCTCTGCCCAGCACGCAGGGGTATGCAGCACTTTACACTTCCCACACTGGGGGCAGCTATCGCTCCCCCACACAGTGACCAGTTTTATTCCTTGTACTTTCCCACAAGCAAAATACAGTCGGAAGTATGCCAAGGAGCAAACCCAAACAAACAAGTAGTGCAGGGGAGCAGGCGGGGGTGGCGGTGGGGCTCGGTTTCTCCTCGTGTGCAAGCAGTAAAACACATATAGGGGCCACTCTGGGATTTGCTCAGGAAAGGGTTTGAGAGCAGCTGGCTGCAGTAATCTCCTTCGGAGACAAAGGAATGCCCCCTCCCCGGATCACAGGTAAACACACAACCATTGTCATGAAAATGAGGGGCTAGGGTAGGACAGGAGCAGATGATTTGCGATTTGAAAAAGGGGGCTGAGGGGGAGGAAAGACCCAGAGCTGCTTATCTATCATCTGGCCTCGCTGTGTGCCAGCTGAGCCACGCGACTGGCCTTTCTTATTCTAATCAGCACATGCCTTTGCAACTTTGGGCTAACCTACGCGCTAAAGTTCTTAATCCCTCTCCTCGCACACGGCAAGGCCGACGGAGCTCTCCGACGGCACCGCCGCACCTCCGCCTGCCCTGCCCGTCTGCTGCCTGCCTCCGGCCGGGGTGCCCAGCTACGGGGCCGTGGGCAGCGACAGCGCCCTGGTCACGCCACAGCCTGGGGTCAGCGGGGGACAGGCCGCGGGGCGCGCCGCTTGTCCTCCTCTTACATCCCATTCCGTCTAGCCCAGCCCCGTCCAACCGGTCCCCGGGGGACAAGTGAAGAGGACGTGCGGGGAGGGCTGCGGCAGAGGAGCAGCCGCAAGCACATACCTCCGTAGGTACTATAGACCTAATTAAAATATTATGCACAGTCGGCTACACATAGCTCCACACGTACGCGTCCCTCTGTCGACGCACCGTTCGCCATATGCCCGGAGCCCACCGTCCCGGGAAAAATCAGGGTTGCGCGCCAGCGACGGCAGTGCATCGCCCTAATTACCAGTGTACCCCCACTTCACCCCCACCCTCCCGCCTTGAAGTGACTTTTCCCATAATCTGGTTTGTTTTGAAATAAAAGCTGCGGCTGCAGAGGGGAGCTCTCTGCCACTGGGACCGTAAATCCTCGCCGGGGCAGGGGTGGAGAGGGGCTGGTGTTGCGGGAAGGGTATCAATCAGGGGCTGGGAGGGAAAGCACAATACTCTACCAGCCCTAGCGAGCGGCCGCCGGGCGGGGCCAGGCCCGCCGCGTCCCGGCCGTGCGGGGTCACCGCTCCCCTGCAGGGTCTCGGGCACCGCGCCTGCTCGCAGTGAGTCCCGCCGCCGACTCATCCCGGCGAGGCGGGCGCGGCCGGGCAGGGCGTCGGGCGGGACCGGCCGCTCGCCCTTCCGTCCGTCCCCGGCCGCGGGGTTCGGCGGCGGTGTGCGGGCTCTGTTAACATCGCGGGGGCGTCACGGGGGACGGCGGGGGGCGGTGGGCGAGTGCGGTGCGGAGACACGCGGTTGGGAGGGAAAAAACGCCATTTGGTTGGGAGCAGATGGCTGGCTGGGGGGCTGATCGCGTCTAAAGGCGTGTCATCCCCCTTCAGCGAGAATCCCTAAGGGCTCCCCTTGTCTTCGAAATCAATGAAAATTAAAGTGCAGAGAATGGATGAATAGTTAGACCTCGAGTCCCTTCTTTGTTCGCCTCAGCTACTGGTGGGCAGGAGTTAAACTACAACAGCCTCCTATAGAAACACTTAAGTTAAACAGTCTCCCCGTTAGCCCAGCATCTGAAAGAGAGAGGGAGAGGGGAGAAAAAAAGCAGAAAAGGGAGCTTTCTGCTTGATTTCCCCAATACAGAATCGCGTGGCATAAATTAAGCCGGAGAAGAATGAGCGCCGTGGGCAGGATCCTGCCGGCTCTCACGGCGCCTTTCAGTCACGCTCAGCAGCGGTAATCGAGAAATCTGTGCCACGTCAGTTTAACAAATACCCGGTACCGAAGGGGGGTTGTTAAGGATTTGGGGGCAAGTTTTTTTCCCCTCTTTTTTTTTTTTTTTTTTTAATCATTAGGTTAAAGCCTTCGCGCGTGTAACTTTTATTTCCATTTTTTTCTCTAAGCAAGGGGATGCTAATGGACCAACTTTCTCTTTCTAGTAGATTAAAAGATCCGCGGTGATATATCACTTCTCGCCTTCACCAATGGACTTCCCCCAAATTTCAAGACAGATATTGTCGTGTGTGTCCCCCGCTCCAATTCGTAAACTCAATACGAAATGATTTTTTGACCCCTCTCTCTCTCTCTCTCTCTCCAATTCCCGGGGATAACTCCGCAGCAAAGTTTGCGAACCAGTGACAATTCTCTTGAAAAGATGTTGACGCTAGGTGGCAAAACTAATGTATGGTTAAACTCGGCATTGCTGCAGGGCCTGCCCCCCTCTTCCGTTGCCCGTTCCCCGCTGCCGACGCTGGGCACTGTAGGGAAGGCTGCCCATCCTCCAGGGCCCACCGCCCTCCCGCGCCCTCTCACGATGCCTGCGGGATCGCTGCTCCCCTCTCTGCCTACATATAACTCCATGGTGGAAAAAAAACCCCGAACATTCCTGTACAATTAAGCTTTTATTTAAGCGTTGAGGAGCAGGGAAAGAGAAAGAGAGTATTTGGGTGTAGATGGCTCGTGAGATCAAAATTAGTTTTAAGGGACCCACACGTCGACTGGTGGATCGCCGCAAAAATCCGGATGCTTGTTCAAGTACCAAGGACACCTACTTGGATTTAGGGTAGGTGCCAGAGACCCTTAGTAAATGAACGTGGGCAGCTACAGTCCTGAAACAGTCAAGAGGAGCTAGTCTGAATGAACTCATTAGCGATTTTCTTTTAATTAGTATTACCCAATGCTTTTACTTTAAGAAGTCTTTAAGACTTTTTTCCCCTAGTGCATTGTAAGATAATTTGTGATCAAGACATCTGCTTCAATGGAAGTCACATTTTGCCATGCAAATGCACGTTTCAACCCAATGAAGTCGCCATAATAAGGCTTTCAGCACAGCATACCTACAGTGAGGTTATTGTAGCCAAATCCTCTCCTTTCGGCCACAAGCTTAATCTGTGCTGAAATGATCTGTTACAATTAAAATGACATTTACAGAGACAGTTATACCTTGCATTCTAATGAATCCGCCTACTCCTACCGAAGGTGTTTAAACAGAAGGCCTGAACAAAGTGGAAAACCCCGCTTCGAGTGACATGCCAGAGTTGCCCTCCAACTTTTGCCCCTCTTCTTCCATCCATCCACTGCTCAAATGATAATAATTTCTAGCCTTCTTTCACTGCACCAGTAAATTATTTTCCATTTTTTAAGTTCTAGTGTCTGGTAGCTATATAAAAAAATGTGACGGTTGTTGTAATATTTGGTGTGGTTTGGTTGTTTTTTTTTTTTTTTTTATGGATTGGGGGAAGCGCTGGAAGGGATTTCTTTAAAAAATGTGCGGACATTGTTGTAGAGGCAGTAGCGTGCGCCGAGGGGAGCTCTTTCTCTCCCTCGCATTGTGCAGGGAGCAGGTGCTGTCTACATTACCATACAGCTGAGAGCACAAAGAGCTAACTGATTCAGCCCTCACACAATAACAAACGGCCTTAATGACAGCCACGCGAACGACACACACCAAACTCACTTTTTACTAAGCTGGAGGGAAAAAAGAGAGAGAGGGAGAGGTTGTGGTGAAGATGATAATAATCATAGAGTGTTGCGGGACCCGGGCGGAGCGGGTGGCTCTCTCCGGAAGAGATGGTGGCGGGGACGGGACAGCGGAGCCTCGCAGGACGCTCAGCTCCGCGGGTCTGCTCTGCGAATCTGCCTGCGCCCTCCCCCCCAACCGGGACCGCCGGGGACTCCCTTCCCTCCGCCAGCGGGATGAGCGCTGTGAGCGGAGCTGAGAAAGACCGAGCCCCGGCTTGGTTCGCGCAAATTCATAGCCCCCTCCCCTACTATCCCGGTTATGCCAGGGAAAATGCGGTGTGAATTTCAAGGGTTCAGCTTCCCCTTGTTGCGGCTCGCTGGCTCCCACCTCCCTCGTCCCATTTAAACTGAAGATGTCCCTTGGTAGTGGTCATGATCACCGAGTCACTTCTGGGGGCAAAGCGGCTGCTTTGCGCGTTTCAAGAGGTAATAACAGCCCGCCGCTCCCGGGGTTGTTTTCACGCCGGAGCGTGTTGCGCTGCCTCTCTCCCTTGCACCGGGAATGTTACCCTCTCCCTAGAGCAGAAGGGGGATTCTTGCGGTTACCAAATTTTCAGGAATGTAAATGAGCACGTTTTGTGAACGCGCAGGGGAGGGGGAGGAGGGATTGCACATTTTACAGCTCACTGACCATTTGGCGATCCATTGAGAGGAGGGTTTGGAAAAGTGGCTCCTTTGTGACAGCTCTAGCCAGATTGGGGGGCTGCTCATTTGCATCTCATTAGGCATGCAGGCGGCCGGCGGGATATAAGGGAGGCAGGCGCCCAAGGAGAGGCAGATCCTTAGCGCTTCACCCTCGGAGAGAGCCGCCGAACCGCGGCGCAGAGCAGAGCAGGCACGCACACATCCCACCCCCCCCACCTCCTTCCCCCCGCCCCGTAAGAACACACCCGGACACGCTTCGTGCGCCGCTATTGAGACACGAACATATTTTTGTTGGCTGGGATTCCTCTAACAACAAAAGTAAGCCCACAACAAGGAAAGAGAGCTTCGCTTCTTTTACAAAAAGGGGATCAAGGCTCCGACGTGACCCGCTGCCGTTTGACACCCACCGTTCCCGACGTGCGCAGGGCGAGAGCAGCCGCGCAGAGCCGCGCAGAGCCGCGCAGAGCCGCTCCTGCACCGCACCGGGAATTACCACCGCTGCCGCCGCCTCCGCCGCTGCCTCTGCAGGGATTTCCAGTTCTCCGATTTTTAATCTTCCTTGGGAAGCCTTTTCTCCGCCTCTGTTGGGAATTAAGTTGATTATTTTTGTTTTATTTTTATTTTTCTTCCTGGAGAAGAGGAGGAGCATCGTGGATTGGGAAAGAAAAAGATTTTAGCAGATCAATCTTAAAGATTTTTGTTTGTTTGTTTGTTTTTTTGTTGTTTTGTTTTTATTTTCTCTCTCTCTCTTTTTTTTCCCCTTTCTTTTTCTTTTGCCACCCGAAAAGAGCTGTCAGTAGCGGACAGGCTACACCTAAGAGATATCGACAGAGGGAAAAAAGTCAGAGACACTCCTGAAAGGAGATTGTGACTAACTCTTCCAGCTCTGCTGGGGCGTCCGGCTTTAGCCGCTGTGTTTTTCCCTTCCCTCGAGAAACGCTTTCCCCTTTTCCCTTTGACGAGAAGACAAGTGGGAGGACAGCGAGGGCACCAGAGCTGCCTCTCCAAAATGGGAGGTCGGTTCCTGCTGACGCTCGCCCTCCTTTCCGTGCTGCTGAACCGCTGCCAGGTAAGTGCTCACGGAGTGGGGGTGGGTGGGGTGGGGTAGAAATACCTGCAGTGATCCCGGCACTGCGGGGTCCCGCGGAGGTGCCGGGGTCTATTGCTGCCTGTTGCAGCGGGAGAAGCGGGAGGAGCGTCGGGAACCGGGGTGTTAATCCCGCTGATGCTCGTCGGGGCTGGGGTTGGGCCGGGGGAGTGGGCTGCTCGGCGGGCTGACGGCCGATGTCCCCGTCCTGCAGGTCGGCTGCTCCGGGGTCTTCGAGCTGAAGCTGCAGGAGTTTGTCAATAAGAAGGGGCTGCTCAGCAATCGCAACTGCTGCCGCGGGGGCGGCCCCAGCGGTGGCGGGCTGCAGCAGTGCGACTGCAAGACCTTCTTCCGCGTCTGCCTCAAGCACTACCAGGCCAGTGTCTCCCCTGAGCCGCCCTGCACCTACGGCAGCGCCATCACCCCCGTCCTCGGTGCTAACTCTTTCAGCGTCCCTGACGGCGCGGGTGGTGCCGACCCCGCTTTCACCAATCCCATCCGCTTCCCCTTCGGCTTCACCTGGCCCGTAAGTAGAGGGGCGGCGCAAAAGGGGGCGGCTCGAATCCCATCCCATCCCATCCCATCCCATCCCATCCCATCCCATCCCATCCCATCCCATCCCATCTCATCCCATCCCATCCCATCCCATCCCCACTGGCTACTTGGGTGAGCACCTTTCCAAGGAGCCATCAATGTCCCAGGCATGTCTTGGGGGTTAGAGTCACTGACTCTGGCCCTGCCTGCTCTCACATTCTCCTATGTGTTGTGTTTGCTTATTCTTTCACCAGGGCACCTTCTCGCTCATCATTGAGGCTCTGCATACAGACTCTCCTGATGACCTCACCACAGGTAACTGTCCCAAAACAGACCCTTCCCAAAACATACTCTTCCCTGGAATAATCCCAACCCTGCAGCCCTCTTCTGTGGTCTCTCTCTCTGCAGTGTGCAGTGTGTTCCTTCCCATCCCTTCCCTGTACTTCTCTTTGGGAGACCATAGGAAGAGAAGGAAACCTGTTGGCACCCTGCCTGTTGGCATCCTGCCTCTGCAGTTCCCTTCTCAGTTGAGAGTCTTCCTAGACCCCTATCTGCTTCAGGCTCCCAAATTACTTTTGTCCTTTCCACTTTGACACAGAAAACCCAGAGCGTCTCATCAGCCGCTTGGCCACCCAGAGGCACTTGGCAGTGGGTGAAGAGTGGTCCCAGGACCTGCACAGCAGTGGCCGCACTGACCTCAAGTACTCCTATCGCTTTGTTTGTGATGAGCACTACTATGGAGAAGGCTGCTCTGTCTTCTGCCGCCCCCGCGATGATGCCTTTGGTCACTTCACTTGTGGGGAGCGTGGCGAGAAAGTCTGCAACCCAGGCTGGAAAGGCCAGTACTGCACTGAGCGTGAGTGTCTAACTTCTTGTCTCCCAAGGTGCCAGCTGTAGCAAAGTTCCCTGAGCTCTTGTGAGGGAGGTTGTTTCTCTGTCATCAGGCACCACAAGAAAGGGTGAAGCAAGCTACAGTGGGTAGAGGTCTCATGCTGTGCATAGCCTTTACTTATGTGGGTGATGGGAGGTCCTCAACACTGCCACAGAAAGTTAATGCAGACAGCCCCCCCTCCAGCTAACAAAGTGCCATTGCCAGCATTACACTCTTGCTCATTTGCTGTAGACATCAAATCTGATAGGAAAATATTCAGCAGTTGCTTGAGGATTTATTAAAATAGATTATGACTACATTTTTTACCTGGCCACCCCTTCAACCATGGTGCATTAGATTGTCATCTACAGGGTACATGGCTTCAGGGGAGGGAGCTAGGTTTTGATAACATTCATGCAGCAAACCTATTGCTACACTTGTTAAGGTTTGACATCTTCCTATCTTATATTTAAAAATGTATTGGGAGGTCCAGAATATTCTCTGTGATCTCTAAACTGTACATAACTCATTTAGAGAATTTATAAACTGCCACTGACAGATCTTTGCACCAGGAACCATAAGAACATTCAACTTCTTCTCCATCTCTCTTCTGTGCCATTGTCATGATCATTACTACTAATAAAGGAGGGAGGAACATGAGTTTGAAACTCTGCTTGAGCTTGGAGTTGTTGAGGAATGTGGTGTGTTGATACAGCAGAAAGAGCTGGGACAGTAAGCAGATCACAGGGTTGTCAGATATCTGCAGCTTTGTACAAGATTACTGTCTTTCATAGATACATAGCAGTGTACACCCAAACATGCACACAGAGCTCCTGCTGCAGCATGTGATGATATTTTCTCTATATGTAATACATGGATCTGAAGTATAGTGGCAGATGACATGCTGGGTGAGTGTTCCCCTAGTCACTGAAGGGCCAGGCAGACAGGGAGAAAACAGTTAGAGGCTACAAAGCAGCCTCAAGTTTTTTTCTTCTTGTGTTTGGCTCTTTTTTTCCCTTTTTTTTTTTTTTTTTTTTTTTTTTTTTCTTCCCTAAAGACCACCTACACTGTGGTCTCAGCTGAGCTGCTATCAAACAGGCCCAGACTGATTATTCACACTATTAGTGACTGCTAGGATGCTTTCAGCAGTTCATGGTACAATGTTGCACAATAAACAGCAGGGGCAACAACAGGTAGAGGGACTTGCATTTCCTTTGATAATATTTAAAATAGGAATTACAAGCTTTCCCATGTTGTGTCAAGGGGTGGAGAAAAAGGAAGCATTTTGATAATGAGCTCTTTCTGGGCTGTCAGCATTTTTGGACGCCTGTAGGTTGCTGCTCTTCCCACAGCAGAGTAAAAGGCTGTCCATCTATCTTGTTATATATGTTCTTCCCTCTGCTTTCACTCTTAGGAAAAAACAGCTTGCAACAGTGACTGAAATCAAACATACTAGTCAGGGGAGATGTGTTTGTGTGTACATGCAGAAAGAATGTTTTGCCGTTAGCGAACAGAGCTGCCAGTTGCAGATTGCTTCCCGTCGCCTTGCCCCCAGCTCCATTCTTTCTAACTTGGAGGCGATCTGATTATCAGCGCTGATTCTTTCTTCCCCCCACCCCCCCGCCCCACTTCCCCTCGCATGCCATTGTCTTGGGCTGGCTTTGTTGAATTAAAACTTTGCAGTGCCTGCTTAATGAGTTCCATAACCAGGCAAAGTAATGAGCAGAAGTCCCTTTTTTCTCTTCCCTCATCCTCCCTCCTGCTGGCCCGTTTACCTCTTTTACCAGGGCTGCACTCACCCACCCACCCCTTTTTGGAGTGGGGCAGAGGGAGGGGGGAAGGAGGGAGGAAGAACTTTAGACTTATTTATTTGAATAAGAAAAAAAAAGTTTTTCTTTGCAGCGAAATCACGCGCGTGCCATAGATTAGTTGTGGGCAGGGATAGGCTGCCTGGCTGCCGGCCGCTGGCCCCATTGGCTCCTGGACTGGGGTATTGTTGCAGTAGGGCAGCTGCTGGGAGAGAATAGACAATAGAGCAGCTGTCTTGCACTGGCACCCTGCACACCAGCTGTCCACTCTTATCTGCACACACACTTTTGGAGGATATTAAGAGGTGGAGCTGTGTGCATAGAATTGGAAAAAAGGACTTCTGACCCTCCCTGGGAAGGGAAGGGGGGTGAGTGGCTGTGGGGAAGGGAGCAATTGTGAGCCCTCTTTTGTCTGTGTGCAACTGTATTAAGAAGAATGCTCATCCCTGGTGATAAGTAAAGTGCCGAGTTACGGGGTGAGATCAATACTCCGCAGACTCCAGAGATTAACTCAGCTGCACTCAACTGCACCAACCTAGTAAAAGGGGATCACCCCACACCTGCAAGGTGCTCTTGCGATCAGACTTATAAAAGGGAGGCCATTCAGCCCCAGTGCTGATGTCTCTCCCTGCTTGTTTCTTTAACAGCGATTTGTTTACCTGGATGCGATGAGCAACACGGCTTTTGTGACAAGCCTGGGGAATGCAAGTAAGTTTTCCAATTCTCTTCTGCTCCCTACATTGACTTCAGCATTGATGCTCTGGTGTTAAGTAAGCCATTAGTCATCTGAAGGGTCAGTTTAAAATGCCTTTCTTCATATTAGATGGTAATTTGAGAAATCCATCTGATGTCAGATCAAAGTATTAAACTACAAATCAAACATCAGTGCCATTAATATTGACCTAATGAGTTTACAATAAGGTTTAGCTGTTTGTTATTAGAGTAAACAAATTAACTATGTGGAACCATGGCTTTCTCTAAGGAAGTGGAAGAAATATCTGGGATTGATGAAAGCTGATGCTACGGTTGGACTCAGTGACTTTTTCACATGAAGGATCACTGTGGCTTTTAGGAAATTTGATCCCTGGTATCAGTGTGTTTGCAGAATTTGTGATAGGTTTTCCAACTGTGACAAGTCTAAATCTGACAAGACTTTTTGTTTTGTTTCATTTTGGTTTGTTTGTTTGTTTGTTCATTTTTTAGATGCAGAGTAGGTTGGCAGGGGCGATATTGTGATGAGTGCATCCGATACCCAGGCTGTCTTCATGGTACCTGTCAGCAGCCGTGGCAGTGCAACTGCCAGGAAGGCTGGGGTGGCCTTTTCTGTAACCAGGGTGAGTTCTTAGTCTTTGGCCAAATATCTATTTTAAAACACAGAAAGCAAGAGTTTTTTTCCAGTTCAGTCACTCTGTGCTAGCAAGTATTTTGATTGTCCTCTGTTTTTTTTCTTTTACAGACCTGAACTACTGTACCCACCACAAGCCCTGCAAGAACGGTGCCACATGTACCAACACTGGTCAGGGGAGCTACACTTGTTCTTGTCGACCTGGGTACACAGGCTCCAACTGTGAGATTGAAATTAATGAATGTGACGCCAACCCTTGCAAGAATGGTGGAAGCTGCACTGTAAGTTTGAGTTGCTTGTGCCATCTGGAACTCTAAGGGAGGAGTTAATGTCAGTTTTACTGATTTTCAAAATCCTTTATTGGGTTCCAAAGCAACTTCAGATAAATATTTTGACCATTTCTCATTTCTTCCCCCCAGGATCTTGAGAACAGTTATTCCTGTACTTGCCCCCCAGGCTTCTATGGTAAAAACTGTGAGCTAAGTGCAATGACTTGTGCTGATGGACCATGCTTCAATGGTGGGCGATGCACCGACAACCCTGATGGGGGTTATAGCTGCCGCTGCCCACTGGGTTATTCTGGGTTCAACTGTGAAAAGAAAATTGATTACTGCAGTTCCAGCCCTTGTGCTAATGGTAAGGCCAAACATGCTACAGTGACCTTCAAAGGGAGACCATCCAGCTACTTTGACTTCTGGTCTGAAGTTCAGAACAAGGCCCACTGATCAGTCATGGTCCATGTCATGTCAATAGTTGACCTGGTGGAGGAACTCTACTTAAAAAGTAGTGGTGTGGCTTGGGCCACTGCTGCAGATTGCATTTTCTCAAGGGGTGGCTGTAGCCAGATGACTTGGCTTGAAGCTTCACGCATAAAAATGTGGAGGATTATACTTGCAAATGTTTTGCAAAGACTCTTTCAGGTTTGTGGATGCAAAGTGCCATACAAGTGATAAATATTAGTACTTGTAATCTGGTAGTAGTAATCTTCCTGTTTTGATTAAACTAGCGAAGACCTTCTTTACTGCAGTCCTCCTCATTCATTGCCACTCAAACTCTGTAGCATGAGATTGTGGTGTCAATCTGATCTGGGCTAATCTTGTTGTTCAAGCTGTGTGAAATGTTAAAAAAAGAATAAGTTAGAGAATAGAAAGTAGATCTGATTATTAACAAATGCCTTCTTTAAAAAACTGTGCTTTTTATGGTGGATTACATTTGGCAAAGCTTGAGATAACATCTCAGAAAGTTTTTCTCAGCTGTTATTTACGATGGTTGCACCACAAGCAGCAAGTGGGAGGCTGTTGGGTCTGTCTGATAATCACTCACCTCTTGTCCCCATCCATGTCTTGCAGGAGCCCAGTGCATTGATCTGGGGAACTCCTACATATGCCAGTGCCAGGCTGGATTCACTGGGAGACACTGTGATGACAATGTGGATGACTGTGCCTCCTTTCCCTGTGTCAATGGAGGGACCTGCCAGGATGGTGTCAATGACTATTCCTGCACCTGCCCCCCAGGATACAACGGGAAGAACTGTAGCACCCCAGTGAGCAGATGTGAACACAACCCCTGCCACAACGGTGCCACCTGCCATGAAAGAAACAACCGCTATGTCTGCGAATGTGCCCGGGGCTATGGTGGGCTCAACTGCCAATTTTTGCTCCCCGAGCCACCTCAGGGACCTGTCATTGTTGACTTCACTGAGAAGTATACTGAAGGCCAGAATTCCCAGTTCCCCTGGATCGCCGTCTGCGCCGGGATTATTTTGGTCCTCATGATGCTGCTGGGGTGTGCTGCTGTGGTTGTCTGCGTCAGGCTCAGAGTGCAGAAAAGGCACCACCAGCCTGATGCCTGCAGGAGTGAGACTGAGACCATGAACAACTTGGCAAACTGCCAGCGTGAGAAGGACATTTCCATAAGTGTCATTGGTGCTACTCAGATTAAAAACACAAATAAGAAAGTAGACTTTCACAGTGATAACTCTGATAAAAATGGCTACAAAGTCAGATACCCATCCGTGGATTACAATTTGGTGCATGAACTCAAGAATGAGGACTCTGTTAAAGAGGAACATGTCAAATGTGAAGCCAAGTGTGAAACATATGATTCAGAGGCAGAGGAGAAAAGTGCAGTACACCTAAAGAGGTATCTCTCACATATGAGCATAGGGGGCAGTTTGACTCTGAAGAGGGGGTGTCTGTGTCTCAGCTAGTGTTAGCAGCACTCATTTGACCTGTGTTGTTTCTTTTTGTCTTCAGTAGTGACACTTCTGAAAGAAAACGGCCAGATTCAGTATATTCCACTTCAAAGGACACAAAGTACCAGTCGGTGTATGTCATATCAGAAGAGAAAGATGAGTGCATCATAGCAACTGAGGTTAGTATACTGCTTGGCAGTTGAAAATCAGACAAAGCTCTCAGTGTGCAACCCTTGTCTAACACACACCAGGGCAGGTGGTGCCACAGTGATTTGTACCTGCTGAAATCCAGCCAGCTTGAGTTTGTCATGCTGTGGATGTTGCAAAGGCAAGTTCAGTGGCTTGCTGCTATGGATGATGACTTCTGCAGATATGGGTACAATGACTGTGGTTGTGGCCTGCTGGCCTACACCTTAGTGTGCTTCATGCAGAGTCCATTCTTGCCTGGTCTAAAAACAGAGCCTCAACTCTCTGCAATTGTACAGCTCTCTTCCTGCTTTCCATTAACCTCTCCTGATTTCTGCTTGTGTTTTCTTTCACCAGGTGTAAACCAGAGGCGATATGACAAGGTGGTTATTCAGAACAATTTCAGAGGAGACATGCCCCAATGAATGCTGCTGAAAGAGGAATGGGAGATAGATTCCTTCACTGACTGCTGCTGAGAAACTAAATTCAGGCTTGAGCTGGTTCTCTACTGAAGTTAGCAAAGTGACTGCAAATAAAGGAACAAGATGGACACCAGGCAAAGGGTCTGTGTTCAAAGATTACTGTTGCACTGCCTTTTATGAAATTTATCATTGCACTATGGTCAGTTGCTTTTCTATATATATTTAAATGAATGGACTTAATTACTACATAAGAAGCATGCACTGCCTGAAGTGTATATTTTGGATTCTTATGAGCCAGTCTGTTCTTGAATTAGACACAAACACTGCCTTTATTGTCTTTTTTGATACTAAAATGTGTTTTTACTAGGTGAGAAAAAGTGTGTTATTTTTTTGAATCTGTAAAAATATTTTCATGATAATTGTAAAGCTTGTGTATTTTGTGATGTTCATTTTTTTATAATTTAAATTTTTTGGTAAATATGTATAAAGGCACTTCGGGTCTATGTGACTATATTTTTTTGTATATAAATGTATTTATGGAATATTGTGCAAATGTTATTTGAAGTTTTTTTACCATTTTGTTAATGAAGAAATTCATTTTTAAAATATTTTTCCAAAATAAATATTATTAATGATAACCAGAGTGCTATGTTTATTCCATAATCAGTGATGAAGTCACTGAACCTCTCAACCAGGCATTAGACAGATATCTGTGGACTTATGGGTGGATGGGGTAGGACAGAGATGTATCATAAAGACTGGGGAATAACGTATCCTTTTAGACCCCTCCTCTTTCTCCTCCTAACCTTCTGAACTGTTGACATCATGGCTGTGCTGACTCCTACCCAAAGGCAAATGCCTATCAAAACCTTGAGTCATGTTGGACTGTGTTTAAACACATACAGCATGACTTCTCAAGGAAGAGCAATGCAAGTGCAGTCTGTTGCCATCCAGGTGTGGGGTCCATCATGACTCAGCTCTTCATTTCTCACAACCTCATACACTTGCCTGGAGTCCAGGGGAGTTCGGGACACTAAGTACACATCAGCAGGGGCTTCCAACTCAAGTGTTTGATCTGTATCAATGGGATGTGAGCTCCTCCATTTACACCTGCTGGGAGGTGACATTTCCCTTTCCAGGAAAGTGTGACACTGATTTAACTGGTGGCCACAACTCTTCTGGCTATGATACCTATCCAAACCAGTAGTTGCATCCTTAGTTTCAATTCTGCTGGCTTCACACTGGGGCAAGGTACGATCCTATCCCCTGATCTGCTCCTGGATGCTCTGGCAATTTCTCCAATTTATTTTGCCCTAAGTAGTTCTCTTTCAGATTTTGCTGCATGTTAACTAGCACAGGCTCTTCAGAAACAGGTGAAGTGTTCTTCCATTTCATAAAAGCTGAACCCAAATCATTGAGGATCACCTCCTGCAGCTTCAGGGAGACGATGAAAATCCTCTCTTTCCATTCAATTTAGGGGAAGGGAATGCTATCCTAAACATAAAGAGTGAGATAGCAGATATAATCAAGCAATTATATAATAATCAAGCTGGTGCTCTAGAGCTGTAAAGTGCATATGTGCTTCCCTTGTTTTAATGTACATAAGTACATGAAACACTGGAACTGTACTTTGGTGTGAGGTCACTTGAAAACTCACACTGCAGAGGCTTGTCTTTCTGTAAGATCTCATGAAGCCAAACTTAAGACAAGATCTATTGATCTACAAGATCAATCTATTTGTACTGATCTTAAGACAAGATCAATACAACCACTTGTATTGAAGTGACCCAAAAGAATAATCCTTTTCGCTGATCTCAAAGTATCTTTTTAGGGAAAATTTTCATAAGGAGACTGATGTGGAGCATTAAAGCCTAACCTATAAGTGATAGTTTGAACAACATTTGCAATCTGAGCAATAACACATCAACCTGCCAATAACCAGTCGACGCATCATATGTTAACTGAGGCATGACATTGTGTATATCAGCAGGTGTTCGTAGCAACATAATCTCACAGCTTGGACAAACAAGTGGGTCTTGGTAAGTTTTATTTCTAGCCCTGTTGCTAATTTTCTCTTCAACCTTGGGCAAATCACTTTATTTCTCTCAGTTTCTTCTTCTCAAGCTTTTTGGAGCAGGCTTGTCTCTTATGATGCACTGCACTTTTCATGGTCAGTGCCAAGGTCTCAGCTGGGCCCTCTTAATGTTTCTGTAGAAAGAGCAGTAACAAACAGGAGGTCATTGATGGTTGAGTGCCTCTATAACAGCAGGTCTCGTTCTACAGTGAGTACTACTTCGATATGGTGTCAGGCAAAGGTCAGGAAAAGCACACAGCTCCTTGCTCATGTAAAGAGGCATGGCATTAGTATCCATCTAATGGCTTCAAAATGAAACAGCTTCGTAAATCTCTGTTTGTCTGAATGTGCTAATTATCAGAAGTGCTGAGCTTGGTAAGCAAAGGAAAACAAACTATGAGTAAAAAGGAGGACATGGTCTTGGCTTTCTGAAGAACCTTTAGAAATGTTGTCTACACAGATAAGCCAAATGTCTTCTGTTTCTGTCCTGATCAGGATTTGGGCTGCAGCTACATGTATCTACTTCTTGTACAGGACCACTAAGCCCCCCAAACCTGAGTGTATGTGTGTATACAGAAGCTCTTGGTGACCAGAGCAGGGCAGGTTGAGACATACAATGTGGAGCACTGAATCCATGCTCTTTATCTTTAGTACCTGTGCCTTTCTGGGGGTAAAAATAAAGGGTCTGAGCAGGGGATGGAATTCATGCATGTGTTTGTGTGACAGAGAGCAGGCAGCACACGCAATTGATGCACACTGTGAACAAGAGCCAGCAAATGTGCCTGCCTGCCTCTGCCTTGCTAGGGTAGTACTCACCTGATGGCAGGAGCTCTGCTACCAAAAAAGTGGTTGGAACTTCCCTGTCAGCAGGGTTTCTGTAAGGCCTCTTCATTCTAAAACGAGAGGAGAGCCTGCCAGGGAAGGCCATTTAGCCAGGACAGCTGGGAATTCAGGGCCTGATCCAAAGCCCATTAAATTAATGGAAAGCCTCCAACAAGCTGCAGGGGCACATGGCACTGTGCCCCTCCTGACACAGCATATCTCTGGCCCTTCCCAGGAAAGCTTCAAGTACTGATGCAGCACATGTCCCCATGGGTGGGGGACATAAAAGCCCACAGCTGATCTAAGCAAGTCTGCCCCCTGGGAGGTTCATCCCCCCAGTGCCAAATGGCACACTGTGCCAGGACCTCGGAGGCCTGGGATCCCTTCTTAGGCTGTCATTGAGATACTATCCCTTCATGTCCCCACCTCAACCTGTAACTTCTCCTCCTCTGCACCCTGCAGCAGTCAGGGAGAGCTTGTCCTCATTCAGTGCCAGGTCTCAACAGGGTGGCCACAGAGGGCACCCCTCAGCCTGTGCCTCCTCCTGCAAACTTCTCCATGACAAGTGGCATTTGCAATGTTGGCATGAAAGAGCAGGAGAGATGAGCTGCCCTGTTTGTGGAAATGGACTTTCTAAACGAGGTTTTTCACAGCTTCTGAAAGGTAGGAAGCTTTGGATTCAGACAGGATGTCTTAGATTTAATTGCAAGACATGGGTTTCTAAATGTCTTTAAGTTGATATTTATGTTTACTTTGTATGTAGTGCAGGAGAACAGCTTGGGTATCAGGAAACTCGGGTACTATTCCTGGCTCCACCACAGACCTGGTGTGTAACCTCAAGAGAGGAAGGATGGTCGTGTGGTCAAGGCACTGCGGAGGGACTGAGGAGGGCCCCCATCTATTTCCAGTGCTCCGTCCAGACTTCCTGTGCAACCTTGGACCTGTGTCACTTAATCTTTCCAGTACCTTAGGAAAATGGGGGCCTCCTGGTTGTGCTAACAAGGAGAAGGTCATTTGTGCTTCTGAGAGGATACTGTGGTGGTCGTGAATGTTAAAACACCCTCTAAGGTGAGTAAGGCTGCTTCCTATCTCTGCACATCAGATTGCTTGTCTGCAAAGTGGCGAGCTATTTTTGCAAAGTGCTTTCAGATGCTTGCACAGAATAAGGACCCCTATCACAATTGAAACATCCATCATCACAGAGAGGATACAGAAACCCTGCCCTGGCAGCAAGGAGACAAACTGACGGGTGCGGGGGAGGCAGCTGTGGTGGTATAACTCTGTGTGCAGTGTGTGTGGGGAAGATGTAATGCAGCCGTGTGCCCATGGCCCAGAAAGGATGTCACACACAGCAGTCTTAAAATGGGTGGCTATAGTGCCATCAGCCTTCTGTTAAAGATCAGGACCTGCAATCAAGGTCTGTAGCTTACTCTCTGTTGTAGCAGGCTTTTTCAGCAGTATCATTTTGCAGGTATAGATACAAATTAATTTTGACTTATGACAATGAGGGACAAGAAGGAAAGCTGCAGATTACCTAAGAAATACTTCTAGGCCAAATACTAAACTGAGTAACAATCTGTTGTGATGCTTGACAACTACTTGTGTCAGAAGAATTGTGTCCTTCCCTCCTTAGGTGTAATTTTTTTAACCTGGTTATTAATATCTGGCTTTCTGCCTAAATGATTGCTACCCTACTATGCAAGTCAGAGAAACCAAGAGCCTGGCTGGAAAAGACAGGCAGATATTCCAGACGAAACACGGGGCCTACTGTTGTGAAAATGTGATGACTGATCCTGCTGCTCACTGTGAGACAGAGCAGATGACAGACCCACTGCTGTACTGGGACTGCTGCCTGGTCTGTGACACCGGGAGGTGGAGAAGATGCTGGAGGTCACAGCATCCTTGTGGCAGGTTGTTCTTTTACTTAGTAATAAACATCTCATTATTTCTCTTGCTTCTTACCATCATGATCAGAAGACTGGAAGACCTGACATATGAAGGAAGGGTGAGACAATGGGGTTTGTTCATCCTTGAGAAGAGAAGGCTTAAGGGAGACCTTGTAACCATGTACAAGTACATAAAGAGGAGCTATCATGAGGAGGGAGATTCCCTTTTTACAAAGAGTCACATGGTAAAGACAAGCAGTAATGGGCACAAGTTGCTACTGGGGAGATTTGGATTGGATGCCAGAAAAATTTTTTTCACCTTCAAACTATTAAACATTAGAATAAGTTCCCAAGGGAGGTGGTGGATTCCTGTACATTAGACAGTTCCAAGGCCCAGCTTGACAGGGTGCTGGGCCATCTGATTTAAACTATATTCTTACCCTGAAAGGTTGGACTAGATGATCCTTGAAGTGTCTTCCAACCTGGGTATTCTATGAATCTATGAATATCCTGCACCAATAAATTCAGCACTGCTGGGGCTGCAATTTGGCCCTGCAGCCAGCTGATAGGGATTGGTCTGTTAGTGATGTCCATGATCATACAGAGCATCCAACTGCCTTACTGTCTTAAACTGACTGCTTACACCTATGCTGCAAGTGGTGGACGGCTCCTGCTTTGTGCCCAGGAATGGCCTGGTACACCCCTAACCACCTGGGACACTGCTAACCATGGGGGCAAAAGCATGACAGGGACTGCTGTAGCAATGCAATGATACAGATTATTGTATTCTAGAGACCAGGAGATGCTTAATTTTCCAGCACAGGTATAACCAGAGCACCTTACTTATCACCATGTTCAGGAATGCCTTACTCCTTGGTGTAGGTGAGAAGTGCTGTTTGTCATCTGTGGGGTAACTGTGAGGGTCAGTGCAGACTCGTATCACCTGCTGGGGGCAACTATGTAAATCGGTATTGCTTACTTTAAAGCCTGCTCTCTACATGTATTTTGTATGACCAGGGTGATTGTTCTCATGTATAAAACTGTGTCAGATGAATGACCATTGTGGATGCAGCTGTATTGAAAGGAAGGTCATGCACATCGGTGCAGACACCTTTCTTTCTCGTTTATTTATCTACACTGCATTTTATACCGCTGTGTTTTCCAGAGCATGGCTGAGTGGCTATAAAGATGCAGATATAATACAGAAAATATATAGCTATTTGGACAAGGCTCAAGCATTTACACTTCAGGGGCTCAGGACTGATACTGTGTATCTCCACAGAGTTGTTTCACAGCATGCTAAGCAGGAGAAAGGATCAGGATGAAGGGGTCCTGTGTTCTCTTTCGTAACATTGAGACCGGAACTTTGTGAGGACAGCAGTTTCTGTGGGAAAGGACAGAAGAGACAGACAACTCTGACTAGCCCATAGTGCAGAGAAAACACATGCTGCAGAGCCATTTCTGCACCCAGATCTCACTACAGCCAGGATGCTCATGCTGGAGGCAGTTGATGATTATGTTTTCCAAAACACTTCAAAGTCAGTATTTTTTGTATTTTTAGTGGGGAAGCTGTTTTTCAGATGTGCTAAACTGAAATACCCTCTTGAAAAGTGCTTTTGAGTTTCACTTCATTTGTGAAGCAAGATAGCAAAATGACAAGTGTGTGCTTCCTGGCAGACAGCAGATTAGCAGAAATTCCCCCCCCCCCCTCCCCCCCCCGAATGTAATTGTCACAGGAATTTTATTGCATTAAGGAGTGTATATTTTACTTCTGATTTTGCTTTAGAATGTGAATATTTTTAAAGATAAGTTCTCTCTCTCATCCCATTTTCTGCCCCTAAGTAACATGTTAGTGGACTGAGGAAAGTTGTATTTAACACAAGAAAAGTACAGGATTTGACCATATGTCAGAAAATACTTTTAATGGTAACCTGCACGAGAAAAAACTGGGATCCTCAATAATAACTAATTACATAAGACAAAAAGCATTATGTGATATGAACTCCCTGTATAAAAGGCTAATATTTTAGTGATAATATAAACAGATGAAACCTCTTCATAATGTTTTCAATGGACATGGAGTCAAAATACCCCAAATTTAAAATTAAACAGAGGACAACATTTGAATCCAAGTTCTGTACCCCCATAAAATTTGGCTATTACTTGTGTCTTTCCTCTTTAAGTCAGTAAGAGGTTTTTCTTTATGAGGTTTTCATACATACAAACATGGTGGCCTTTACAAAGGCCACCTGTCTGAAAAATGTAAGCCCCTTGCTTAGGTCTGGTTTTACCTTGGTTTGAATCAAAGGGCCTGTGGAATTCTCCATTGCCCCTCAGCGGTGATGGCTTGGCACAGCTGCTGCTACCATGACTGCAGATGTATTTGGAAAATTCAGATGGCCTGTGCTGTTGCTCAAAGTGAGCAGGGTTGTTCAGAGGAAAAAACTGACATGGAACAACTACTTATGGTGCTTGTCATAGCCTCTTTCTTTCCCTCTTTCTTCCTCTCTCTTTCTTTCCCTCTTTCTCTCTCTTTTTTTTTTTTTCTTTCTTCCTTCCTTCCTCCCTTCCTTCCTTCCTTCCTTCCTTCCTTCCTTCCTTCCTTCCTTCCTTCCTTCCTTCCTTCCTTCCTTCCTTCCTTCCTTCCTTCCTTCCTTCCTTCCTTCCTTCCTTCCTTCCTTCTCTCTCTCTTTCTTTCTCTCTCTCTTTCTCTTTCTTTCTTTCTTTCTCTCTCTCTTTCTCTTTCTCTCTCCCTCCCTGCCTCTCTGTCTGTCTTTTCTTCTGAAAACTTTATGGCATTATGCAAGTTTTACTAATTGACTTCAGGAAGTGTTATCTAGAATGGCAGTTGTGAGCATACTAACTCAGCAGACTTATCTGCATAATCTAATTACCAGACTATAAAGTTCTGCTGACATTTCCTTTTGATAAACACAATACACTGCTTTCTTATCTATCTGCATTAAAGAAACATTGTTCTCCTAAATCCAACCAAATACATGTTTTTACTAAAACAACATTATAAACCCCAAGACTAACAGAAATGTTACCACAACTTCAACAGTCCTAAATGAAAACAGTGGCTTTCAGATGAAAACCATTATCTAATGCTGGTAGGAAACCACTACAAATCTCGATGTTTAAATTGTGAATAAACATGAAACAGATTTGACAGATAGAATCATAGAGTCATTTAGGATGGAAAACACCCTAAGGCCACGAAGTGCAACCATAAATCTAACATTGTCCTGGTCACCACAGAACTATGGCCCTAAGTGCTACATCTACATTTTTTTTTTTTGGTATTTTCTATTACCCATTACCTGTTATCTATTATTTTATATTGTGTATTAGTGTTTACCATAAAATTTTCAAGCCGGGATTGCCAGAGCTCACTTTTGTACATACACAGAAGGGTTTTAGATGATTGTGGAAAGCAGAACTTCTCACACCAAGCTTTGGTGCTGGAAATCTGCAGGTAATGGATATAAAGGAAAGGAGCTTCCAAACCATGTTCATGCTGTTTGATTTGCTCCATTTTCTTCTGCTATACAAGAAGAGGTTTGGCTACCTCCTGCATTGGGAAGGGAAGGAGTAGGAGCCAGCCAGAGGCTTTTGCAAAAGAGGTCAGGCAGAGCATCATTTTGCCTGGGTAATCCTGCTCCTCCAGACTGTAGCAGGGAGCCAAAAAGGTCACAGAGCTGTGCTGGTGGGGGAAGGAACCTCCTCACCAGCTCCTCTGAGCAGGGAAATTGTGGATCCAACAGAAGAAAAAACTGACACAGAAACATTACAACACCTGTAGCACTTAAATTCCATCTTGTAAACCCTCTGAATTTCCATTTGTCTCAATGAGAAGTAGGCAGAGTGGGGCTGTGGTGGTTGGGAATGCTTACCCTACAGTAATTGTGTGCCCCTGCCCCTGTGACCAGTTAACCAGGGCATAGCAAAGATTAGAGGCTGCATGAGTATTCAGCAAATGGTATGGGATGTTCAGTGCTTTGTATACCTACATTTAGATTAAATAAAGAACCCAAAATTGAAAAAGAAAAGCTGTAATACCATGCTGAGGTAAGCTGTAAACATGCATTCTAGGTCAAACATAGCCACCACATTCTGGACATGTTCCAAAAAGCCCTTCTCTAGCAGTTAGAAAAGATACTAATTTCTGTCAGAAATGTTAAAGAAAGTGTTAATGACAGGAATAAATAACAGGTGTTGTGAGCAACTGTTACTGATTAATGACTTGTGTTTTTTAAAGTAGGTTTTCTGTTAGGGGAACCAGAAGATTTTAGTAATGCTCTGTTGCCAGGCATTCTGACGTTTTTATTTTTCCTTTTCCTAATGAAGTGTTCCCCCATTATTTGTAAGGCAAAACAGATTCCAGCTAAATTAATATTTGCATTTCAGGCCATTGATAATTGAGGAAAATCTGAACTATAATGCTTCTCAATTGCACAAATGACTTGCTTTCTTTTCTTGCTTTCTTCTCTTTCTTTCTTTCCTTTCTCCCACTTACATCTAGTGTTATCTTATTCTTTACGTTTTTTATTTTCTTTTTTGTTTGTTTGTTTTTG
This sequence comes from Indicator indicator, assembly GCF_027791375.1. Lineage (NCBI taxonomy): Eukaryota > Metazoa > Chordata > Aves > Piciformes > Indicatoridae > Indicator > Indicator indicator. The sequence goes on along the minus strand of NC_072011.1, from coordinate 29,381,089 downwards.
TTTTGTTTTTCTCTCTTTCCCTCTCCTTTTTCCCTCTTGCAGTTCACCTGAAGTAGTTGGAGGTGGTGGTTCCAATGCCACGTATATTTGTCTCTGAAGTAGTCTTTTTATAAGCCTCTGAGGGATGATGAGATTGAATGTTACAAGAAAGATTGTCACTCTTACTATTTTTCATCGATGAAGTAGTATAAAAGTCATCAAAGATAGTTCAGTGAAAACGCCTGCTCTGTGCCTTGGGGCCATCAAAGAAAGAAACAAAGTAGTGAGATGAAAAACAATATGGAAAATACAATAATAATGATAATTAATTTTTATTTAATAATTTAATTTTTATATGTATCTAAAAGTACTTCAGAAACAATGTCATGTACCATAATATCCCATTTTTCAGCACAAAAATGAAGGCACAAGGGCTGCTATCCTGTCTGCTTTAAAGTTACTGGCAGTGCTGGAGCTGATAGAGATAGGATTCCTTACGGAAATCCAGGTCACCCAAGATCGCCTTTCCGTTAGTCTAGAGCCCCACCTCCCTGCACCCTAAAATGGGCAGAAAACCACAGTCAGTTTTTGTCTCTTCATTGCAAAACAGATAGGCTCAAAACTAAATGGACTGCAAAGGTTGGCAGTAGATATCATGAGGCATAAGCAAAAGCCTCTATGTCATGATAAAATGCTGGTGTTTCCTTATGGAAGGTAAGTAAAGATGGAATATGACAATACATGAAACAGTGAATTGGCTTCTACTTGCCTGCTGGAAAAGGCCAAAATAAGGCAACTTGAAACTACAATATGTTGTTCACCAGTGGAATTCAGTGCCTGTGAATGACTTCAATGGCATTTCAAGATCTTAGCCTGTTTCAGAAAGGCATTGTGCATATCAGTAGTGCGGATCTCTACAGCTACATTAGAGAATAAAAGTAATAGAATGCAGTTTTAATACACTGAAATATGGCATTACCATGCCTGAGACATGCCCTGTGTGGCATACTCTTGCAAGGCTAGTTGTTGTCCTTACTGTTCATTAAAAAACTGCCTTTCTTTTGAAACTATGGCAAAAATAATGCTGTAGTGCCATGCCTTCCATGTACCAAGCTCCTTAATTATCTTTGCTCATATAAGGAAAACATACTTATTTTGCACCGGAGCCATAACTGGGGAAGAACACAGCATTACTCTGTGCAGTACCAGTTACCTATGACAGTTTTGAAGAGAAAAGAAGATATGACTGTAAATATGATGGCAAGAGGAAAAGGTTATGGTTAGGCAGAAGGTAATAGTCCTCGCTGACATGGGTTACAAGTACTATTAGCTTACAGTCCATGAAGATCAATCATTCTGCATCTGCCATTCTGCACTGTGCACAGCAGTACTGACTGAGTAGTTTCAGGTGGGGCAGTGCCACTCACTGCATCACCACTGCCACCTCCTGAGACTTGTGCTATCGGGGCTGTTTACAGAGTGGTCCCACTGTAGACCTAGTACTGTGCTCTGCCCTCAGACCATTTGTGAGATGTAGAGAATGTGGTTCAGTGTAGCACAGACAGATGGATATTGTTCCATGCAATTCTACAGCATCCATGTACAGCAGTCTCTTTTTATCATCCACTCACTGTATTTCCCATCTGTAACCACATATAAGATTTTATATTTTCAGCTGACGTGATCAAAACAAAAAAGTCTCTCTACATTTAGATTTGGTACTTCTTATGAGCAAGCCACTTCAGAGCGGTTCCAAGAAAACATCCTGGACTAAAACAGTCTCTGAGAACATGAAGTGCCAACTCTAAATGATCTATTTGGTTTTGCATGCAAGTCATGATCATCCCTGACTGGTTTAAAGACCTTCAGGAATTATTCCCTCTGCCCAAAGAAATCCATTCCACAGTTTTCCACATCCCTCTCTGACAACCAGGATTTCAAATCCCTTTATCTGGAGACAAACAGAAAGAGTGTGCTTGTGGTGAATAATTTGAGCTGATATTCTTGCCAGCTGTTAAGGGACACATGCAAAAAAAAAAAAAAAAAGGAGAAAAGAAAAAAAGTCAGTGACATCTGGTCAGCACTGATATTTCCTAACAGAAGTATTTGTTTCGGGGTGGGGAAGGGGTGGTGGGGCTAAAGAGAAATATCATCTCCATGCCCCCTTTTGAAAAGTGAAAGCAGTAACATTGACCACGGCAACTGGAACAAAAATTGCAACTTACATCATGGGGAAACAGTGACATTACATGAGTCCATATTACACAATGGTTGAGCAGTTGCTTTCACACACTAAGCTTTCAACTTTAACTTTTTTTTCCCCTTTAAGCTACACAATGGATTTTTTTGCTGAGTTGGAAAATATCAGGAGACAGGCAGAAAGCCTTCCTTTTGTTCCTTCATCCTGCTGAGCACCTCATCATAAAGATTTTTTTCTCTTCTGTTTTGCTTTCCCAACTTCCTTTCCCCTATTCACCCTCCCCTACTTTTTTTTCCCCTTGTCCCTGAATAAATGAGACTAATTAACAGCATGACTAATTAACAACCTCCTTCAACTTTATGAAGGTGATAACACTTCATCCTGGTTTGCTCTTGGGAAGTAGACTTGTAAAACTGTCTTCTAAATGCTTTGCTTCAAGTGACGGTTTTCTTGGGCCTCAAACTGGAAGACAAGTTGACTTTAGTTCAAGAGTAACTTCATCTCTCTCTTTCTCTTTTGGGCCTTTTCACAGAACTACACTCAGCTCAAGTCTGTAGATAATAGAAATCCCAGAATGGAAACATATAAAAAAAAATTGTTTTCTGAGGTCAACAAAGGACAGGAAAAGAGCCAACAATTACTTAAATAAACAGTATTCAGAGAAACAACAACAAAAAAGAAATACATGTCTGTACAAATGGAGTTATATATGAGGGAAGCAATGAATTAAAGCAACCCAGTGCTCATTCTGCTGAAGTTCAGTACTGTTAGGAAATGGAAATCAAAATCAAATAAAATTCAGCAGGCATTTACTCTGAGAAAAACATCTTTTTAGAAGTTTTTTTCCTCTCCTTCTCACCTCTTAATAAGAATCTGCTCTTACATAACACTCTTCATCCTAAGAGCAGTAATGACTACAAGGTGAATATTTCCTGGGATTATCAGCTAGCTGAAGGTTAATGATTCTCTGCGGCACCTCAGACCAACTGCTCCTTCTGACTTGTCAGTAACTCATCAAAAATAATCCCTACACCCCAGCTGTTACTGTTAATATTAAGATTAGGAATAGAAGAGTGACAAAATGATTTGGTTTTGTACCATATAGTTACCCTTGAAGAAGCATGGAAGGAAAAGTGGTAAAAAGATGAATAATGTCTTTAAGATCCAGGAGAAAGATGCAACGTGGATGATTCAGTATTTGCCTACTAATGTCTGCTACTTACTGTCAATATGGCAAACACCAACCACACTCCAGGCATTTCTGGCTTCTCAGAGAAACCATAAGGCAACTGCAGGAGAGAACTGACAAGTGCATTTGCCCTGCTGGAAGAAAATGTTTTGCCTTCATATCCAGAATGCTCAAGGCAAAATCTGGGCTTGACCATAGGCAGATGATCTGCGAATTCAAAGTGCACAAACCCATTTGCTCCCCAGCCCTGTCTCAGCTGGCAGAGTAAGCCCTTCTCTGGGACTTTTCTGGCTGGTCAAAATTAATGTTTTTTGCAGAATTCAGTGTGAAGGCAGGAGATAGAAGTCAGGGCTCTGAGAAATCTATAAGAATGGTGTGTCTGCCTCTTCTTGTGTCCCTGCATAAGGAAGGACAAGTCAGGATATGCTATTTATTTTCTTCATTCCTTTGGTCTGTGTTTCCTATGTTTCCCTCTTTGATTTGGTGTTACAGACTGGCTTTCTGCCCACAAGGTGGGTGAGGTGCTTTGAGATAACCGATCTGATAATACAGACCTAGAATCTTCATTAAAGGAAGGAGCCCTAACCCTCTTGAATAGTTACTTCCATAAACAGAAAACCTATCAGAATACATGTCAGGATCAGCTGAGCAACTCAGTTGTATCTAATCTTTCTCCTAACTGTAATCACTTCTCAGAAATGTGAGTTCAAATGTGTAAGACACTAAAAGTCAAGTAAGAAGAGGCATACTTGTGCCACCCATTTGCTGTGGAGGCACAGCAGATTGTGTCTTATGTTATGAAGCCTTTTGGATGAAACTAACGTTTTGTAGATCAGTAAAAAGCCATGCATCCATAGCATTTAAACCCTCAAATGAGACTTCACTGGCACACTGATTTGTTCTGGCTATATATGCAGAGACTGTCTTTGATCTACTAGAAAAACACAGTGCACTCTGAACATCAAAAGGTCCAAGACAAAGTCTCTCTGGAGTCTAGTATTTAGAATGACTATATTTTAAAAAATTATTTATGAAACCATCTAGAAGTAAGGAAGTGAAGCAGTAAAAGTAATAAGAATACTTCAGTTAGGGAAAGGCAATATTTAGAGATATATTTATCTACATCTATATATGCATCTATAGCCATATCTGTATCTCTCTGTCTCCAGACATCCACATACACACTACACACATCACCATATTCTATTTCTTTCGAATAACTCATCTAAGATTTTTTTTAGCCTATTTTATTTTATTATTGTTCCTTCAAATATTTTTGAGACAGTCCTCAGACTGTCCGCAGAGCTTCCCTGCCTAGTGTGCATATCTGAAGAAGGGCACTTTTACAGTCAGGAGAGAGAGGTCAGACACTCCTGGATCATAGTTCTCACACTGCCCAGAAAGGAAGACAAGATTTTGGGCTAACTGCTTTGCTACCACATCCCCATCTCAAAAAAGTTATCATCACACTTCTACTTGTGGCATTGTGGATGCATCCCTGAACATTAGCACATCAATTCTTGCCTCCAAAATAAAGCAGAAATAACAATGGGATTGCTTCTATCAGGAATCAAGTGGCAACCTTATGGAGATTATAAACAGCCCTTCAGAGAGCACAGAGCACTCCAAAGAGTACAATCAGTATTTGGGTTCAATGGCTTGAGAAGAAAAATGTTGCATAATTAGGTGAGCATAACCACTGAAGTTCAGTGATGGGTAGAAGTGAAAGCCTTTTGGATTTCTTTTTATTTTTGAGTTCTTTGACAGCAGTCAGAACTATTTATTTAAATTGTTGATTCTGTGTGGTTGAGTTTCAATGTTATTACCACTGAAGCAGCGTTGAATTGTAAGATGTTGTCTAAACATGAGAGCAGACTTAGTAGGTGATCTAAAGGACACTTGCACAGGAGAGTAATGAAAATTAAGATAGTCACATCAGGATCAACCTGAAAGGTGTATTAATAGCCAACCAAATGTTAATCTTATTTATATGACTCATTCAACTGTAGCACCAAGAGTCACCAGTGAAGAATCAGGTACTAACAGATAATAAAGGCATGTGGAGGGATTGGAATGACTTCTTCCAGAAGCTTATCCAAGTGCTAAACAAGACTGAGGCACAAAGAGATTAATTCAGAAACCCAGTTCCTCATTGCTGGGGAGGCACCAAGCAATAATCAACTTCTGAGCTTTGGATCACAAAGTTAGAATCATAGAATCATAGAATCATAGAATCAGTCAGGATTGGAAGGGACCACAAGGATCATCTAGTTCCAAACCCTCTGCCATGGGCAGGGACACCTCACACTAGATCAGGCTGGCCAGAGCCTCATCCAGCCTGGCCTTAAACACCTCCAGGGATGGGGCCTCAACCACCTCCCTGGACAACCCATTCCAGGCTCTCACCACTCTCATGGTGAAGAACTTCTTCCTCACATCCAGTCTGAATCTTCCCACTTCCAGCTTTATTCCATTCCCCCTAGTCCTATCACTACCTGACATCCTAAAAATTCCCTCCCCAGCTTTCTTGTAGGCCCCCTTCAGATACTGTTCCCTGAAGTTCCCTGACATTCCTCCATTGCCACAGGAGCTTTATGATCCAGGGGGTAGGCACTTGCCACCAGACCAAGCTCATTTTGCTCTGGAGATACCTATGCTCTGCCTGAGTACCCTGACTGAGTACCCTGATGTTCTGGTATGTCTGGATCATGCTTAATGTACTCCAAGAGCATTGAGTCCCCTACAAAGCAGTCTCCACTGCTGGTGGAGAATGTGGCGGCTTATCTCACTGAGCACAGAAAGATGAACAAAAAAAGGTGAGCATAGAAGGATAGAACGTGTGATTTGCAGCTATAACAGTTTCCTGATAACTGGCAGCAGCAAAAGTGAAACAATGATCCTCTCAACTGGGAAGTTAGGAAATACATGGGGAGGAAGGTGAACCTACTCTTACATTGTCAGAAGAGAGTTCAGATGAAGATGGTATCATTCACGCTAGCAGAATGCCACCAATAATCTGTGATGGTCAAGCTGATAATCAAAACTAAGCTGAAAAAGATTCTAGTTTAAGGACAGAGAAACCTGCTTTGATAGAAATAAAGCCTGACTTATCCAAACCAGAAACAGAAACAAAGTCATTAACTTCTGTGAAGTTCAGAAGGAAAATTCTGGAGAATGAGAATGTGGTGAAAAAAAGCCCACTGGGAATAGTTTGCCAGTAAGTTAATCATGAGCCAGCAGTGTGCTCTTGTAGCCAAGAAGGCCAATGGTATCCAGAGTGTGACAAGCAGATTGAGCGAGGTTGTCCTCCCCATGTACTTGGCTCTAGTGGGGCCCATGTGGAGTACTGTGTCCAGTTCTGGGCTCAGCAGCTCAAGAGAGACAGGGAAATAATACAAGGAGTCCAGCTGAGGGTTAGGGGACTGGAGCATATCTCTTGTGAGGAAAGGCTGAGAGAGCTGGGTCTGTTTGTCCTGGAGAAGAGAAGACTGAGAGGGGATCTTCTCAATGTTAATAAATATCTAAAGGAGAGACGTCAAGAGGATGGAGATAGTCTATTTTCAGTGGTGATAGGACAAGGGACAATGGGCACAAACTGGAACACAGGAAGTTCCATCTCAGTATAAGGAAAAACTTTACTTTGAGGGTGACACAGCACTGGAACAGGCTGCTGAGAGAGGTGGTGGCCTCACCCTCTCTGAAGGCATTAGAAGCCTGTCTTGACACACTTCTGTGCAACTTGCTCTGGGCAAACCTGCTTTGGCAGGAGGGTTGAACTCGATGATCTCCAGAAGTCCCTTCCAATCTCTACCACTCTGTAATTCTGTAATCTGTGACTATACTATTGTCATGAAAGCTCAGGAATAAAACTTTCACATAAGAAGTAAATTAGACCTGACCTTGCAGAATCTCACAAGCAACTGAGGATTAACACTAGCAGAGGCTATTATGGGTCACAGAGGGTCTTCAACTGTGAGATATTTCCCATTTTTCTATTCCTCTTTTTCTTTTACTTTCTGATCCTCAGCTGCAATGCAGAGAGCCTGACATGGCAGTAAGGTCAGCCTCAGCAGGTAAGATCAAAGTCTGAAGGCAGAGGCAGCCACACACTGTGCTCTCTGGCCAAGCCTTCTTCATTAATGGAGGCACAATTCAATGATTGCTGCAGTTCTTGGCATATATGCTGCGGTATGATTAAATGTCTCCACACCATTTTTGCAGAAACACAATCATGATCTCTGCTCTGTGCTCTGGCCTGTCATCTTTCCAGTGACAGCAAGTAACAAAAAAGAACAGTGTGTGTGTAGGTAGAGACTCCCATATTTTACAGTAGGTGGATGGAGTCATGGTGCATGTGCATGACCCGAGTGGCAGTGTATGCCTGTAGCAATGTGCACTTACAATTAGTTGAATTTCACTGTGTTGGAGATGGAAGCTGACAGGCCACTACACAAAACCTCCCTGCAGCCAGACTCATGCTGAGACCCAGAGCGGAAAAGGATTTTAACTGAAAGCCTTTGAAGGCTTTAAATATGGAGGCAGTGAATTCATGCACTGTTTACCTTTTCAGGCCTGGCTTTGACTCTGTCTTTCATTTTGTTTTAATGAACTAGGTGGTCTCATGTAATTCCCAATTACTGAAAAACCCTTATCTGCTAAACCCCATAGCTTAGAACTTATGAATATTCACTGAGACTCATTCAAATTCTGAGGATATGACAATATTACTGTATTTAGACAGGAAAAGGTCGAAACAGGTATATCCTCAGAACTCTCTGTTACAGGGGTATAACAGCTTCTGAACACGCATGTGCTAGTGGCTCTTCTGGGGTACTAAATTAAATGGACCAGAGGTCTGAGCCACTGTGGAAATGTCTGTTTCCAACTGAAAAGTAATTCTTCCATTTGGAGCCTATTTTTTTTCCAGTACTGATCTAATCTCTGAAAAGGTCAAACTATTCAGAGGAAGGTCAGAGACCTCATGGGTGCAATTCATCTCTGGATAATGTTTCTACCTGCCCTTGAACCTATTGTTCTGGTTTATATTCTAAAAGACGAGGACTATCATATAACATACATGTATTTTTTAGTGTACCAGTTGATGCTAAATGAATGAAGTTCCTCTTAATACAATTCCTCACTCTTCTGTGAACCACAAACTTTATAAACTACAGCATATCGTGGAGATGGGCTTATCCCACAAAATATCCGTCCTAGGTCTGCCCTTTCTCTTCCTTGTTCGTGGCAGGACATTCATCCCAGCTCTTTATTCGTGGCAGCAAAATTCATCTTGCACCTACTCTACTGTCAGATCTCTGAGCAAAGTGATCTTGGATTAAACAGAGAAAAGATCCGAAGGAGTATGAGACTCCAGCCAAAGCCCAGCTAGTTTGGTTGTCATAACATACATCTTTCACTTGCAGTCCTCTAAGTGTTTGCTCTTCATCCTTCTCCCTCAGGACTGACTTGTGCTGATATGGGACCAAGGCCTGTTAGATCATCACCTCTTCCTGTGGCCTTCCAAATAGTTTCAGCTAGTGGGAAGGCAACAGATCCATTTTAGATTTGGGAGATGTCCTGAATATTCCTGATCTACAAGGGAATTCATTGTGCACAGATTTTCTAGTGGTCAGTGTTCATTCGTTTCCAGACTGAAGCTGCTTGAAGTCTCCAGATGCTTTCTTTTCTTGATAGTAATGTGGGGGTTCACCAATGAAAACTGGAAAGATATCTCCCATAAGATTTGGTTCCCCAAACAATCTCTCTCTTCTTGCTTTGGGCTGGGAGACACTAACTTGCTTCTCCTTGACCTTGGCTGCATTGACTTGACTGGTATTAACTTCTCTGCTTCTGTCTGTTGTCCCTTGTGTACAGGGGGGTAGGGGAGGACACAGAGAATGGAGAAGATGTTACAGCTTCCCCTGGTCTTTGACCAGGGGGTTTCTCGTGCTGTTTGTTAATTGTAAATACCTGTAAATATTGTAAATATTTTATATTTGTACATATTCATTACATTTCATTGTAGATTGTACTTTTGCTTGTAAATACAGCTTTTGTTTGCTCCAGCTGAGCTGGTCTGGCAAAGTTAATGATTGGGGAGGAATTTTCAGCCCACCACACTTGATGTGGGTGCTGTGAAGGACATTTGTGTGTATGTGAAAGAGGAATGTATGTGGTAAAGACTTAGGTCGCACTAGGCATAAACTACAAAACCCAGGTTCTTCCTAATCTTTTTAGGTTTTTCTTAGATGCCCCTTTCCCAATCACCTATGTCTCATAGCTGCAATATCACACAATCTGCTCATGAAATGCAATTTCAGAGGCAACTCGTTCAGATATCAGGAAATCCACCTGCAGTATGGATCCTTCCACATGGAGAGTGCCTGATGGGACCTCACCCTTTTGTAATTCTGTGTGTATCTCTGAAAGGGGAAACAGATACTCATGAGTTGTATTTCCCACTCTCTGAAGCTTCATTTTACAGGCTTTCCAGAAGTTCTGACCCCCTTCACCACTTTCCCTCTTGTCTGCAGTGGCAGGCACAGATTTCCCGTGCAGAAAACATCACTGGTCAGCAACATCTGAGCAGACTTTTGAGCACCTTTTGATGCCCCAGTTAGCAAGATTATACTGATATTTCTGAATTCCCATGGCAAAATAACTC